>NW_015506840.1:23389-44179 GCF_001515645.1 Sinocyclocheilus grahami | reverse complement strand
AACTTGGTTTCTGCAGCAGGACAATGATCCAAAACACACCAGCAAGTCCACCTCTGAATGGCTGAAGAAAAACAAAATGAAGACTTTGGAGTGGCCTAGTCAAAGTCCTGACCTGAATCCTATTGAGATGATGTGGCATGACCTTGAAAAGGTGGTTAATGCTCGAAAACCAAAACCAAAAACCAAAATTCCTCCACAGCGCTGTAACAGACTAATTGCAAGTTATCGCAAATGCTTGATTGCAGTTGTTGCTGCTAAGGGTGGACCAACCAGTTATTAGGTTTAGGGGGCAAACACTTTTTCACACAGGGCCATGTAGTTTTGGATTTTGTTTTCCCTTAATAATAAAAACCTTAATTTAAAAACTGCATGTTGTGTTCACTTGTGTTATATTTTACTAATATTTTCATTTGTTTGATGGGCTGGGGGGGGGGGCTAGTATAAGTTATTAATGGCCGGTAACTTAAAATTTTAGTAGCCAAATTGGCTGGTAAGTGGAAAAAGTTAATTTCAATCCCTGATCACCAGTACAACATAGTCATCCACCCACTCTAATAAGTTCAGTAGCCCCATCATACTCTGGTACAAGTGACTGTCCAGTCTTTAAAGCCCTGACTTTCAGTGGAAATTAGTCACCTTGAACCTATGCCAGAAGGAGCTTCTCTGCTTAAATGTAATAAGAGGTCTTGCCAGGGGAGTCAGTGGATGTGGCAGCCACCCCATGCAGGGACCTAACGGTGTCCTGGACCAGTTCTTGATATGTGTGAAATTGAGCTAGGTCAAGGAGTGAACAACTAGGCACCGAAACAGATAAAATAATAAAAGCAGCCTTCTTTGATTCAATGAGGTTGCCTCTTCCTCAGTTTTGGGTATGGACGGCCACTTGTTGATTGGTTGAATCAGGAAGGCTGGTCCTGAGCACCTCTGATAAGGGCCTGCCAACTTTTTTAGTGCGAGACTTTGTGATGTGGTCGGTTGATAGCTGAATCATACCTCCATTCATAAATATTTGTGAGGGTTTGTATCATCTGGGATTGGTGTGCTGTGAAGGCAGTTATCCTTTTTTTTATCTTTAAGTTATCTATTATCTGTTTACTATTATCATTTTGCATTATTGACACACTATTTTCCTAATTAATGCTGTTCAGTTGCTTTGACACAATCTGTATTGTTAAAAGCGCTATATAAATAAAGGCGACTTGACTTGACTTGACTTATCCACATAGAATGAATCTTCCACTATGTCATTTAAGTCAGCCGTATCACTTCTGTGCTCTTGTACATGGTGTTGGAGGGTATAAACAATGCAACATGGGCCGCAAGTAGTACTAAATAGAAGCATATGCCACTCTTATATGTCCAGTTGCATCTCCCTGTGCATTGTCTCACCAAAGGAACCACAGCACTGGCTTGCATACCTGTTGGAACATACCTTTGACGTTTTTGCTAATGGCAATGATATGTTGACGGAACCTCAGGAGGACACCTCAGGATCATTCAGAGATTATCCTTGATGCTGAAAAGAACAGTTAAAGACACTTCTGCCTTTACCATTGTGTTGCACCATATGGTGTGGAATGAACCGAGACTTTGCTATTTTGCATTCCTCCTCTACAGTTATCTTAGCCAAATACCCAGCTGACTTCACTTCACAATTTCAGGGCAGTAAGCCTTCATTTTCTAAGGATCTTGTGCCAGTGTGCACTTGGTGCTTCGTAAACTGGGGAGTACAGCCTCTTTACCTGGCATAGCGTAGTACATGAACACCATCCACATTCACTCTGATGGTTGCATTTTGCAGCAGGGTGTAAGCATTTTGATCCTGTTTAGACCTAGTGACCATCTTGTCATTGTACAGGAGAGTATCATCTTGCCAGAGCCTTTCCATATGCTGAAAGAGATCATATGGAATGCTCCTGGAAACGCATTGGATCCATCGTTCCCAGGAGAGACCATCCCATTTGTGTGCAGACAGCAGTGGGTCCCCCTATTTGGTCCTTTGCATGTGGACTGAATTTTTGTTAGGATGTGAGGCATCGGGTCTGGCCCAATAAGGAGCAATGTCTTCACCCGGTCTGCCGGAAGCAAGCTGTGCTCTGCGAGATACAGACCTGTGTGATTGAATACGTTATGTATAGCAAACAACTTTTTGGAATTAGAGACTGAGAAAGTGACACCTCAGAGAAAGTGATGACCCTTCAACTTTAGTGTGACATTGCTAAATTGTCTGCAAGGGAAGCAACTCAGAACTACTGGCAGGCTTACCATAAGAACAGCCCTGGAGATGTCATTGGAGTCATGAAGGACTCTGAGTTGTAATTCTTTGCAGACCTTTTATGGATTCTTGAGGTTGCAGGTGCCTACTACATTGGCCAATCCACATCTCCAGCAGCGCTTTACCTCTTTAATCCAGGTGACACTCTGGGTAGTGGTCAACTTCTTGAATTGAAGTATCACTTTTATAGAGATCAGCATGCCTGTAGTTTAAACAGTAGGCCATGGTGCTAGCAACGCCAAGGTCATGAGTTTGATTCCCACGGAATGCATGAACCGATGAACTGGTGTGTTGTTTAAATGCAGTGTTACAGGTAACAGATGCAGGTAATCACAGATGCTCAGTTCTCTCTCATATAACACAAACATCCTGGATAACAGCCCAAGCAGTTGTTGCTAGTTCTAAAGTGTTACATCTGTTGAGGTTTCAAAGACAGATTCAAGTCCATGGTAGAAGAAAGAAGTTTCATACAGAAGAGAGTTTTTTTGGAACACTAAGGTTTTTCCTTAGTTATGTATATATTTATTTCATGAAACTTATGTATAAAATCAATATCACACTTCTACTTGTGTGATAAAGCTCATATATGAATAAATATATCTGCAATAATCTTTAGCTGCTAATGTTCACATGATTTAATTTATTGTTAAATAATTCTGTATATGGTAAATTATGGCATTTTCAATAAAAAGTCATTGGTTTGTTAGAGTGAGCGATGAGAAGTGTCTGAAATTGTTCCAAGACGGCGGATGATAGGACTTATATAGGGTGTATTGGCTACTTTCTAGTATAGAAGCTTAAAGTAGTCTACAAATCTATTTCAGTTTACATTTGTGATATGATTGTTGCAGCATTCTGTCAATGTAAGGGCCCATTCACAGCAAAAAATTATAACTATAATGTTAACTACATTAGCGTCCACACTCTTGTTAACCAACTCTGTTTATTCTGGTGCTTTATTTAAGCTGGTGCTACAGTTATATTCTGAGAAGAATAGATATCCACATGACTTCTCTTAGTGTTAGGAGTCTCTTAGTTATAACTTTATCGTTATCGTTATTATCAGTTATAATTTTAGTGTAAACATATCTTATGTCTATGGGAATTTTAGCTTGTTTTTAATTCTGTAAGGTCTGATGTAAGTATGATATATGTAGCTTGAAAGCTTTACACATTCCAGACCCAGATTTGCAGTGTAGTACATCAGAAATAGAAAGGAACATCCATTTACTGTCGGCAACACAACACAACGCATCCAGTATAGACAGCATAATTTCCAAGCTATTGTCAAGCCAACATGATTAACATTTATGTTTTTTTTTAATGTTTAAATTAACATTTAACAGTTTATGTTCTCTTTGTAGATATCGACTTGTTCCTTATGGAAACCATTCCTATTTGGAATCTCTCACAGATAAGTCCAAGGTGGGTGCCACATATAAACTTTGATTAATATATGAAGGAGAAGGAAAAATAATTTTATTTTTGAATTTTTGAGCAATAGTGATGGAGTTTATACAGGTGCGACATTGTAAAAGTGCATGACTGGTTCTTGTTCTAGAGAGAGTCTAATTTACATCTTATTTAAAGGCAGGGAAGGTGATTTGGTTTAAAATAATTTTTGCTATGCTGATTGAAATTCTCTTCACATCCTGATAGCAATCACTTAAGTTTTCTAAATGTATTTATATTGTTTGTGGAAGGTGTAGGACCATAAAATATTCATCCAATCATATCCCTCAGTCTGAGGGCTATGATAGGCTGTCCTACTTGCCTGTCAATGTATGTATTTGCATACCTCCGTGCTCTCTGTTCGTGCAGCCATGATACATCATCAGCATGTTCCATTATGCTATTGCAGACCGAGTGAGAATGGAAGGCGTTATTATTGTAATATAATGTGCTTTGTACTGTAATGTTTTCTCGCCAGTGAATGAGACACCAGGTAATCTGACAGTGTTACATTCAACCCTCCTCCATCGCTGTCTCTCATCATGTCGCTGGTTAGCCTTTGCTTAGCTTGTGCGTGTTCATGTGTTTTGGAGAAGGTGTGGCTCTTGCTAACCTTTCTGAAATCACCTACCCTACCGTTAAGTCTCATTTGCCCTTGTGATATCACAAATCCCACAAGCCATTTTTTGGAGCTTATACTTATTGGATGTTTTAATGGTATAATGACCTCTTATATGTCAAAAGATATAGACAAATATTTATGCCATGATGTATCTGGCTGACTTTAAGATGTGTCTGACAGTGTTTACATTTATTTTGCATCATAATTTTATTCAAAAAATGCAATTGCATTTGTGCTAAACTGCATTCCATGAACACTCTTAAAGAGAACATGTGCACACATATGCACTTAAGCATTTGTCAATAGTTGACTGTCAGTCCGTTATATTTATATATTGAATACTATATTCCAGAATACACAATGGTCTTGTGGGGTTTTCAGAAAGGAAAAAACTCTTGCAGTGGAATGTAAAGTTTTAGGAAGGTACAGTATATTACATAGGAATGATCACTACTATATGGAGGAAGACACCCTTATGTTGTTACTACAAAAATACAGTATGGTTATATATATTCTTATTTTGGCATCAACTTTCTTTTTACACACAGTAGTTTTCAGCTCGACATGGCAGCCACCAAGATGAAACATTTTTTCCTAGAATAGTGTTAAAACTGAAATCTTAATCTCATGTGAGTGTAGATTATCAACTGGTTTTTCATAAGTACTGTTTTATTCTTGAAAGTAAAAACTAAACAAAGCCAGTAAAGGAAATTAATAGGTCATGAAGAGGTTATTTGCATTTCCTAGTGGGCTTAATTCTATTATCAGGGAGACACATTCTTTCCTTTAAAATGGTATTGGAGGAAATGTACTCTTAACATCAGCATATTTTACTTGTTTCCTGTTGTAGGAGTTGCCGTTGTATTGCTCTGGTGGTCTCAGATTTTTCTGGGATAATAAATTTGACCATGCTATGGTGGCCTTCCTTGACTGTGTCCAGCAGTTTAAAGATGAGGTGGAGAAGGGCGACACAGGCTTTTGTCTGCCATATAGGTGAGAATATCCAGAACACAAATTTATATAACAAAAATGGCATGTCATTATAGACCATCAGGCTTTTGCAATATGTAACTCTAGCTGATGCAAGGGAAAGCTACGGAGCACCTAAAGGGGCGTGGTGGTTGGAAAAAAAATTGGGGTAAGAGGAAATTTGTTTCGCGTTCCCTCCAGAAACCTTGCGTTGCCTCGCAAAGATATTTGCGTTCCCTCGCAAAACTTTTGCGTTCTCTCACAAAACCAGTTGTGTTCGGACAAACACTTCCTGTTTACTTTACAGCTTGTAAGTTAGTGGTTCGTACAGCTCATACGTTCATAATGGAGCGGTCCATAGAGTTTTATTTTAAACTTGGACTCAAGTTCAAATACAGTCAGCTTTGCTTATAGTTTAAGGTACGGTTTTGGGACATTCTAAAACGCTTAATGTGGCTTAATGTAGGCTACTATAACAGTGACACTGGAGGCCCAATTCGGTATTAGGCCTAATAAATACTATTAATACTAATAACAATTGTAATATTAATGACCTCATTAATTACTATCAGTAAAGCAGATAGACATAATGCAACGTTTCTCCTCCATTTAAAACCGTTAGGCTACAGAAAACGCTTAAGGGAGGCTAATGGACGAAGACGGTAGCCTATAGGCTAAAACCAAAATATGGTGCACAGTTTATTAATAAAATATAGCATATTATGCACAGGAAAGCAGACAAGCCCAGAATAGCTATAAACAAGCCAAAACCTCATTTAAAGCGAAGCTGAAAGTATGGGCTCACGTACCGCTCTCATTCAGCACAAATCCAAATGTTTCCATATTCGCAATGTATTTGAAACTAAACCATTATTTATTCAATTAACTGGGCTTTGTACGTTCCAATATCGAAGGGGAAAAAGTCATAATGAACAAAAATATGCCGCACATGAGTGGACCGGGCTCACGCTGTATGGCACAGACTATAATACAGATTATTTAAATTGACTGTGTAACATTTTATCTGTATTGGTGATTCTATGTTTTATTTTAATAATGAACAGGCCAAATGTGACATTAATTTTATATAACAGTTCAACAAAAAAGGCAATATTAAGTGTACATTTTACATTTTAAATGTAGCCTACATTTAAAACATATTGTCAATATTGTTTGTTATTTTTTACAAGGAAATAATAGTTCCAACGAAATCCGCAACAGAACAGTGTTTCGTTAGTGAATGAATCTGCAGCTTTGAATGATTCGGAGAGTACTGATAAATCAGAACTGATTAATAACCCTTTCATAACTACAACCAATTGCGTGGATTTTCCGTTAGTTTTGAATGGCGTGCCTGACATTGGATCAAACTTTACCCGATGAGCAAAACGATGCTGGATCGACGTCGGAGATCAACGTCGTTTGCACGCCACGAGAAACATCGATTCTAAGTTGATTATATGTTAGTTTGCGATCTGGGTCGTTACTGAATGAATGAATGCTTTGCCTTGCTCATTAGACAGTGACTTGCCACCACCTACTGGCGATTTTAGTTTTGAATCTAGAAGTATAACTTAGTTTTGCCATCATTTATTGCTTTATTTATTAATAATACACTTAATGAAATGTGAAGAATATGACATAAAACATGACATAGGCCTACAATTAATAAGGCTAGAAAAACTTTGCAGTAAAAATTAACATGGAAAACAATTTAAGGGGGCAGATATTGTCCCTTAATGGAAAAGGTGTGACTGCGGTCTAAGTGGGGGTACTCAGAAGAATGTTAGGCTAAATGCCCTAGGGGGTACGCTATTGGAAAAGGTTTGAGAACCACCGGCTTAATGGATTACTGCGTTGATTGCCTGTAGTATATTTTTAATAAAATATAAAATGTGGGCTTTTTATATCACTGTCTTCTTATATTAAACCACGTTAAGCGCGGTTTTCTATGGGGAAGAAAACGCTTATCATGCAATTCAGCTCATATGGGCTCATCTGTTTGCATGTACACAGAATATATTTTTAATAAGTTCTATAGCATTTTTTTAATCACCGTCTTCATTAAGCCGCGTTTTCTTTATGGGAGGAAAACGCTTCTGTTCTTACCTGCTTTCATGTATAATTTATTAATAAACTGTATACCGAATTCGTCCTTTTTATACCACTATCTTAGTCCATTAATTAAGCATTTTCTTTCTATGAGGGATACTCTTAAAGTGCAATTCAATTTACCGGGTTACGTTCATATTCTGGGCTATTCTGCTTGTCTGTATGCTTTATTAATAAGGTATGTACTGAATATAGTCATCCAGTGGTTTACATTAAGCATTTTAGAATGTCCCAAAACCGTGCCTTGATAAGCACTGACTATTTCATCCAAGTTCAAAACAAAACTCTATGAACTGCTCCACTGAAAACGTACGGAGCCCCTAAAGGGACATGGTGGAGGAAAAAAATCAGATTGAGTGAAATAATTTGAGGTGGGAGGATTAAATATTTGTCAGATTTTTTGCGTTCTCTCGCAAAACTTTTGCGTTCCCTCGAGAAACTTTGCGTTCCCTCGCAAAACTTTTGCGTTCTCTCGCAAAGATATTTGCGTTCCCTTGCAAAACGCAAATATCTTCTCACAAAGATATTTGCATTCCCTTTTGCGTTCCCTCGCAAAACTTTTGCGTTCTCTCGCAAAGATATTTGCGTTCCCTTGCAAAACGCAAATATCTTTTGCGAGAGAACGCAAAAGTTTTGCGAGGGAACGCAAAAGGGAATGCAAATATCTTTGTGAGAGAACACAAAAGTTTTGCGAAGGAACGCAAATATCTTTGCGAGAGAACACAAAAGTTTCGCGAGGGAACGCAAAGTTTCTCGAGGGAACGCAAAAGTTTCGCGAGAGAACGCAAAAAAAAATTTCAGAATTTTTTTCCCCACCACCATGTCCCTTTAGGGGCTCCGTAAGAACGTATGGAGCTGTATGAACCACTACAATCTGTAAAGTAAACAGGAAGTGTTTGAATGGAACTCAACTGATTTTGCGAGAGAAAGCAAAAGTTTTGCGAGGGAACGCAAATATCTTTGCGAGAGAACGCAAAAGTTTTGCGAGAGTACGCAAAAAATCTGACAAATATTTTTCCTCCCACCCCAAATTTTTTCACTCAATCTGATTTTTTTCCACCACCATGTCGCTTTAGGTGCTCCGTATTTAGGTGCTCCGTAGATATTCATATATATATATATATTAGTTATTTTGTTATATTACTGAATATTACTTTTCACAATGAATTTAATTCCAAAGCAACATGTGGTGTGGAAATTATAGTCATATAGAACTGTGATGCAGTCAACAGAACTGGAACTACTTTTTTTTTTTAAATGCAGTAGACCTGAAAAATAATCTGTCAACCAGTTTTAGAGTGCATTAGTTATTTTGTTATATTACTGAATATTACTTTTCACAATGAATTTAATTCCAAAGCAACATGTGGTGTGGAAATTATAGTCATATAGAACTGTGATGCAGTCAACAGAACTGGAACTACTTTTTTTTTTAAATGCAGTAGACCTGAAAAATAATCTGTCAACCAGTTTTAGAGTGCACTCCATTTATATTACCATATAAATGACTAATAAACAACAACAAAAAACATTTACTTTGGGTTTTAATTTATTATTTTTTTTGGTGGTGTGTGTTGGGTGGGGGTGCGGCTGGGTGATAGTAACCCACTTTTTTTTAGGACTACACCACTGCTTAACAGTGTGAATTTTTTGCTAAAATGCAGTGTCATTATGTTAGATTTAACGGAGGTGTTGAGGCGCTCATTGGCACCCACTTTAGCTGGTGGTACCCTAGGCAACCACCAGGTACTTGGAACGTTGTGTAAAAGAACAATATTTAAAAGCACACGTCCAGTTTTGTGTGAGTGAAGGAAATCCGCTTGGGAGGGGAGAGATTCGTCCTCGCGCGCATGGATCGCGTAACATTATGCGCTCTCGACATTGTCATTAAGATCACACTATAGAAACTGCCTAAAATTAAGCATAAAGAAGAGAAGAAAGCGGCCCTAGGCAGCTGCCTACACATGCCAGGATCCGCCACTGCCAGATGCAGTTAGAAATTTACTAAAAACAAGCCTATCGCAAGACATCTGGTGGGGGGGCACCTGGGGTGGCCAGCCAAATTAAAAATGTAGCTATATAAATATGTATATAACAAACATCAGAAAAAAATAGGAAACAGTACCTTTGTTTTTCGTATACTTTTGTCGCTTACTATTAAAGTCATTTTCGGATTGTATTGTTGTTTGCAACGTTACTTGGCAATATTTTAAAGATATTATTATTATTATTATTATTATTATTATTATGGTATTTTGCATGGTCTATTATTGGAGTAGTGTCACCTGGGTGGGAGTTTGAACTCCTATTCACTGAGAATAAAAATAAATGAATAAAAAAAATCATTCAGTCCATGCAGAGACATGTAGAGCGGGGGAATCTCCCATCTCCCCACCCCCTGAATATTACGTATCATAACGTAACTACATTATTTAGCGGGTTTTACTTGGAAAAGCAGCTGATTTCTATCATTCAAATAACTGTGGATAAACCTGAAACTATAAGAAGGATTGGAAGGGGGGGTTGTCTTAATCTTATCACTCAGCATACCCGGTTAAAAAAAGTCACCGCTCGCTACTGCTATATACTGTGTGTGTATATATATATATATATGTATGTGTGTGTGTGTGTGTGTATTTTTTTTTTTTTGATAGGGCCAATTAATCTGCTAATATCTCATTTTTGTTGATTTTATCATGTATTTGTGTTTGCACTGAAGATTCTGTTTTTCTTCTGTAATTAGAATGGATGTGGACAAAGGAAAGATCGAGGACACGGGTGGCAGTGGAGGTTCTTACTCTATTAAGACTCAGTTTAACTCAGAGGAACAGTGGACCAAAGCCCTCAAGTTCATGCTCACTAACCTGAAGTGGGGTCTGGCCTGGGTCTCCTCGCAGTTTTACAACCGTTAGATTTGATCTCGACTCTGACACCTGATCAATGACACCAGGAAACCACATGAAATCTTCACAGTACTAAGATGAGAATTTACCTAATTAAAATCTTTGTGTGTGTGTTTTGTTTAACTGTTAAACACCATTAAATACCAGTGATGTGAATTTGTGTTTGGTATATTTAATTTGCATAGCTAGGAATATTAGAGGTGAGAAGGGGATAGTGGGATGTTCTTCCTGAATGTTTTCTTGTCTGGAACTGCCCAGGAGTCAAGTGCAACTTTAATGGTTATTCTTACTCAGCCATGTAATATGACAGAGGTAAGAACATATATACTGTATAGATTTAGAAGTACTTCAACTACAAAAGGCTTATAGAAGATGAAAATTGGCTGCTCATGGTATTTATGTTTACTTATACATTGTAACTATAAAATAACAAGCAGTTTTAAACTCTTTTATGATAATGATCCTTTTATTCTTTTTGGCATCTGTTAATGAACTGATAAGGCCGTTTTTATAATTATATAAAATTAAATTATCGTTTCTCATCCATTCTAGCATGGTTTCACCCATAACATAACTCGAATACACTACATGACTACAAATCAAAAACGGTTCAAAATATGAAACATGTTTGATATCCTGGTTGGAATCATAGTCTGAAGCTAAGAAATAAGCATGTGGCCATCATTTCACTACGTGAAATCTGTCAGCTCAAATCTGCAGACAGGATCTGATCTTCAGAAACTAAAAATCTTGGCAAAAATCTGGGAAAAATGTCTTGTAGTCTATTCTAGACATAAATTATCTAAATACCCTGGATACACCAATTCCACTTTTTCCTGTTGGTACTTACTGATACAGATTACCAATACCTGTATTTTCATTGCATTTGTAATTTTTATTATTGTTCCATTTTTTTATTTAATTTTTTGGTTTGTTTGTTTTTTTCCTTTCATTCAAAAGCACGGTGCACAAGAGCTGCTCCAGTGCAGCAGCACAGTAATCACATTAAATTTTCCTGTAATAATGCAAGGAACCACTCATACATACATATGCAGTGCTTGAAGTGGGCCGGTATGCACCGGTCCTGGCAGTTCAATATTTTAGTCTTTAGCATACTGGCACTTTTTCGTGCATACATTTTCTGGCATTTTGCCGGTACGGAGTCAAAGCGTCAGTGTCTGGTTGATTAGAAATTACACAATAAAGCACACTACCCAGGAGGTCATTTGATACCAGTAAACTTCTGGAAAGTTCAAGAATCCAGTAAGGGAATGCATTAGTATAAGTAATAAGTTCAAAACAGCGCTAATGCAGAGTAAGCACAGACGATTTCATCAGAGATGGCGGAGAGAATAGTGACTCGCATTCAGATAGCAGTAAATTATTATTTTCTGTGTATTTGGCTTAAAAGCAAGAGTGTATTATAATGAATGCCGGCTGAAGGTGTTTTAGATTATGCACTGGTCAGTGGTTTAGATATTTTGAATGGATCCGTATAGTAACGTACAGTCAGGACAAGGCAGCAGGTTTAGTGGTCTTTTGGCATCTCCCTGTGGTCCTGTTTGATATCACAGCTTAACTGAAGCTTATTTATATTAAAAATGCTCTAAACTATTTTTTCTTTCTTTCTTTCTTACTTTCGACATTATATACATACATTGGGAATTATGACAATTTATTAATTAATTCTTTTTTGGGGGGGATATATTTCTGAATATCCAAGGTTTTTATATGGTCACGCAGGTTTGTGGAGTTTGTATTGTTCCCCCGAACATGTCCCTTCTCTGCCACCTTTTTGTCATGAAAAGTGCTTTTTTTTCCCATTAGGCCTACATAGAAATTTTTTAACTAAAAAACCGATGTAAATTTAAATATACAAACACTTCCAGGAAACCATTAAGAAGCAATAAAAAAAACAACATAAAATCAACGAAGGGAGTAATCATTATTTACATATGAAGAGGATAAGTAAAGATAAATTTAAAACATAACTAGAAATAAAATTTAAAAAAAACATAAGCAGGCTGAACTTATTCAGTCACAAGAAATTAATTTTTCGTATATCTTCAAAATCTTATTACATTTTTATTGCTAGTTAAACAAAAAAAATGAGCAGTGAGTCTACCTCAATCAATAAGTGTGACAGAGTAGGAAGTGAGCCCATACATTTTTATTTACACGAGTAGGAAGTGAGCCCATACATTTTTATTTACACTAAACAAAATTATAAACACAACACTTTTATTTTTGCCGCCATTTTTCAACTCAAAGATCTAAGACTTTTTCTACGTACACAAAAGGCCTATTTCTCTCAAATATTGTTCACAAATCTGTCTAAATCTGTGTTAGTGAGCACTTCAACTTTGCAGAGATAATCCATCCGACTCACAGATGTGGTATATCAAGATGCTGATTAGACAGCATGAATATTGCACAGGTGTGCCTTAGGCTGACCACAATAAAAGGCCACTCTAAAATGTGCAGTTTTACTGTACTGGGGGGTCCGAAAACCAGGCAGTATCTGGTGTGACCACCATTTGCCTCGTGCGGTGCAACACATCTCCTTCGCATAGAGTTGATCAGGTTGTTGATTGTGGCCTGTGGAATGTTGGTCCCCTCCTCTTCAATGGCTGTGCGAAGTTCCTGGATATTGGCAGGAACTGGAACACGCTGTCGTATACGTCGATCCAGAGCATCCCAAACATGCTCAATGGGCGACATGTCCGGCGAGTATGCTGATCATGCAAGAATTGGGATGTTTTCAGCTTCCAGGAATTGTGTACAGATCCTTTCATTATCATGCTGCATCATGAGGTGATGGTCGTGGATGAATGGCACAACAATAGGCCTCAGGATCTCGTCACGGAATCTCTGTGCATTCAAAATGCCATCAATTAAATGCACCTGTGTTTGTTGTCCATAACATACACCTGCCCATACCCTAACCCCACCGCCACCATGGGCCACTCAATCCACAACATTGACATCAGCAAACCGCTCACCCACACGACGCCATATGTCTGCCATCTGCCATGTACAGTGAAAACAGGGATTCATTTCTTACGAGAACACCTCTCCAGAGTGCCAGATGGCATCGAATGTGAGCATTTGCCCACTCAAGTCGCTAAGGCACACCTGTGCAATAATCATGCTGTCTAATCAGCATCTTGATATGCCACACCTGTGAGGTGGATGGATTATCTCGGCAAAGGAGAAGTGCTCACTAACACAGATTTAGACTTGTGAACAATATTAGAGAGAAATAGGCCTTTTGTGTACATAGAAAAAGTCTTAGATCTTTGAGTTCAGCTCATGAAAAATGGGGGCAAAAACAAATGTGTTGCGTTTATAATTTTGTTCAGTGTATGTATAAAAAATGTACCAAACAAAATTAAAAAGTTGAAAATATATTTTTTAGATTCAGAAATGCACTTATTTTTGAGGGTACAGGAGTGAATGGGGGGGGGGGGCTTCTGTTTTATTAAATTTTTCCTTTTTTATTTGAAATAATCCCAAACATGTTAACTATATCATGAAATATTTTGATTATCAAATATGTGTAAGTAAATGCATTTTGCACCTTTATAGATCATAGTTGATCTATAACGGGCATTGGGCAAAGTAGACTAATGTTAGTGTAATCTTACTACACATAAAGCCCGTCTTTTTACTTAAAGATGCAAAAGGTAACTATTAAGGTAATAATATAAAAGGTAATATTTTTTGTTATGCTGGTTGAAAGTCTCTTCACATCCTGATAGCAATCATTAAGTTAAGTGTTCTAAATGTATTTATATGTATTTATATATTCTGTGGAAGGCGTAGGACCAAGAAATGTTCATCCAATCAAAATGTTCGGTCCGAACATTATGATAGGCTTTCCTACCTGCCGGTTTGAATGGGCATGTTCTCTGTTTAGATTTGTTGGCATTGTCCGTGTAATAATTAAATTTCTTTCAAATTAAAAGATTGTGTAAAGGTGGGGTGTTTGTTTAGATGGGAATACAAGTCAAACCAAAACTTCTGAACCAATTCACAAGTAAAAAACAATGGCAGCTGGTGCTAAATAATGTTAAAGCACAGCTCTGTTTTGACATTGGCTTGTCAGATAATTTGTTACGTCCATTGCTACAGTTATCACCGTCTCTCGCGGATAAATTTGGCAGATTCACTCGCGTAATTTTTTACACTCGCGTTTGTCATTCCTGAAACAGTATACGTGGACGGTTTGGTCCTCTTAAACTTTTCTTCAAACTGTGAATGTAGTATGTAAGAGACACCGAGCAAAGGGCGCTTCCATTATGGTGCAACTGTCTGAGCTTACTCACGCAAAAACTCCTGATATAATCAATAACTAACTACACAATGAATATCTTATTTACATCGTGTATAATTTATTTTTGTCTTGTTATAATGGGAAGCTCTGTGAGCTTGTAGAACTATGTAAACTTGGGGGAAAAATTAGATCAGGGCTGATTCTGACTAACCTAAATTTAACACCTCTGACTGACTTGCTTTCAACAGAGAAGCCTGTGATTAGCTACAAAACTAAATGCTGCAAAACACGTTGTAAATAGAAACATTTGGTTTCGTAATTAGAAACCAGAGCGTGCACACAAAAACATACAGGATCGTTTGAAAGCGGGTGACTTCGAGCGGGTACAGAATTGAGTTGATAGTACTGTCTGGAACTGTAAAAAGACCACCCCACCCCACCAAACTATTTTAAAAACTCAGCGGATCTACACGAATCACACAAATGACCCATTTTGATTTCAAAACAGCGAATTTCACCGAAAGGTGACAAGTTTGCATCCCTGGTACCGAAACTTGCCAAGCGGTGACGCTGGTGATGTGCGCGTCTTTCCCGGTACCACCTATTCTATTGCAGCCTATATTAATACCTGCTAAACACTACATAATATGCTGCTGCAAAGTGCAACCCTAGCTAACCTGTTTCCCAGTAACCCTATTAGTAATTGGACTATTACCAGTAATTCATCTTGCAAATAATTTAACGAAAATAAGCTGGAATTAACAACAAAAACATTTATTTGTCATATAATTATCCTTAAGTCAGTCTTATCTCCATCATTTACCGCTGTCATGTTTTGTCATGTTTCCTCTTTTTGCTTTTTTTTCGCTTCTGGCTGCCATACGGATAAGTCCTCTTCGTGTTTAAATTAGCAAATGCCCGAGTAAGCACTGTGCCAGTTTGAAAACGGCAGCCGACACATCATGAGGAAAAAGCAAGCACCTCCAGTGTAATGCGAGAGGGGTTATTATACGAATTTTAGTTTATTCGTTGGCGCGATTCCAGGAAATCGATACCAATCCCAAACCAGGAAGCACAAAGAAGAGTACAGCAGCAAAACTTGATCCATCCAGTGACGATGATGAACTTATCCAGACAAACTCCTCCATCCACGAACGAATCACGATTTTCCACTGCAACGCACACAGCTTTGATCGCTCCTTCCAATCCCTCCGTCTTCAGAGCACATTTCTCGATCACTTTAGATCACTTTTCAGTTCAGTCCACTTCTCAAAATTTAAATTAAATCTCTTACCGAACTCAATCTTCTGGATACTCAGTTCTTTAACTGTTAAAATCATTAAGCTCAGTCAGAAAATATTCTTCTTCAAAGTTTACAATACACCATGTGCGAACAAGTGTCTCTGTCTTTTACAATAGAGTTGATCTTTTTTTTTTGTTAACTAATCACTCAACTCTCTACAGACGACACCAGGCTGTATTTTAATTTATTTTTTTCCCTCCCATTCTGACCCCGCCCCTTGAATTCGAGGGGTCACCATGAGAACACCTCATTGGTTAAACAGATTTCCAATCAAATAAAATGAAAAAATACATTTTCTGTAATCTTCCCCTACAATTTCAGCAGCATTAAAACTTACCCAGATATGAATTACTTTAAAAATAACTTACAATAACACCTTCAAAATAAAAATAAAAAAAATAATGTTTGCCATCCCAAATGTGAATCCACATTCCCATATTCAAATACACTTGCTCACATAAGCAAATAACTTTTATAAAAAAAAATAAAACCTTACATTTAGAAGGGCTCTACATTCTCCCCCCTCCCAAGATTCGTTATGTCCTCATAACGAGGGAAAACATTAAATATCACAAAATTTACATTTCAATAAATGAAACACATACAGCACCTTCAGTAAGTACTTTTTGAACATTCATATTTCAATATCTTAGCTCTTTTCACATGTAACACATATACACTTTTCAAATGAATGAGCAAGATAATATTCCACCTAGACCTATGTATGTCTATAATGTTTGACCACTAAGTCAACTGAACAAGTACTTAACTTCTTTGAAGGCACATTCATATGAGGTTGCTCTCTAAATCCCATCCCTGGTCCGAATGCATCCGTCTAGGCAAACCGTAGTGAATGAAGTATTTCTCCCACAGGACCTTTGCAACTGTGGACGCCTTCTGGTCCTTAGTCAGAAACGCCTGCGCATACCTCATATAGTGGTCTGTGATGACAAGGACATTACAGAGTCTGGCTCTATGGATAAAAAATCCATACACACAAGATCCATAGGTCCATTACTGGACATGTGTGACAATGGTGCTGCTCTCTTTGGCAGAGGCTTCCTCTGGACACATCTGGCACATGTCTGGCAGTATTTCTTCACCTCATCCTTCATCCGTGGCCAGTAGAATCTCTCTCTTACCAAACCATAGGTCTTGTCAAAACCCAGGTGTCCAGAATCATCATGAAGCTACTTGAGAACTACGTCATGGAACTTCCTGGGCAGGCACAACTGCTGACGACGAGGTTTGTCTGGGGCTTGAGTGCACCGAAACATCACTCCATTCTCCATTACTAATCTGTCCCACTCCCTCACGATCAAGGAAGGTCCTTGTGAGCTTCTTGACCTTGGACAAATCTCCTCCTGTAAACGCTCTGCATATCTCTCCAAGACAAAAATCCTCCTGCTGAGCAGGTGATAGATCAGCAGAATTCAGTTTTGGAATCATGGAAGTATCCAGAGTGGCTAAGTTACAGTAGGCTCCGGGGACTGATCCTCCCAATGACATGACAATCCTACTGGCAGTTGCAAAGCAGTTGGACTTGTCTTGCCCTGGCAGCTTACACAGGGATCTCACTCCAGATGATGATATAGTAGTCCATTCCTGGTCCTTCACTCTCCTCTGTGGACAATGAGACAAGGTGTCAGCCTCAACATTTTGTCTCCCAGGCCTGTACTTGAGGCTGAAGTCATAGGTAGAGAGGGCTGCCAGCCACCTATGTCCTACAGCATCCAGCTTGGTGTAGTCAGAGCATAGGTTAAAAGGTTATTGTCTGTCTGAACCTCAAACGTAGCTCCGTACAGGTAATCGTGTAGTTTGTCAACCACCGCCCACTTTAAAGCCAAGAACTCAAGTTTATGGACTGGGTAGTTCTTCTCAGAAGGTGTCAAACCTCTGCTGACAAAAGCCGCAGGCTTTAACCCTTGTCCTTGGTCCTGGTACAGAACACCACCCAACCCTTCACAGCAGGCATCGACATGTAGGACGTATGGGAGCTGATGATTGGCAAAAACCAACACACACAGTAAGACCAAATAGTAAATCTTTGATGAAGGAATTGGGTTGTAATTACTCAAAAGAAATAAAAAAGTTCATTCGCCTCTAATGTTTTGAGTAATTAGTACACAAATGTAATTTTAAGTTTACAGCACTCAAATGCTTTCATTTGTTTTTGGCAGTGTACTCAAATAGTTTTAGTACAATCCCGTCTGACGTCATGCACGTGCTTACGTGCTCCGCTCTCAACTGTCTGCTGCAACTTTTTGAAAAGACGGGGGGAGTCCAAGATGGCGTCCTGCTAACTTAACTTTTGCCGAGCTCTGCTGACATACTTTTATAACGGCATAAATATCATTCCCTAAATTTTTTTTTTTGTTGCACAAAATCACCCACATTTATCTTTCTGCTTTCGTCGAGATTCGAAATCTGAAGCCGACCGCTGACCAAAGGAAAGAGATGTCGCGTGTTTCGCGGCAATCTGACAAGATGGACTTTCATAATTATGGAGCTGTGGAAGAAACTGGCTGGGGCCAAAACTCCTCTTCCAGATAGCCCAGCTAAACCTTCATCCAAAAAGGGAAAGGCACATGATGATAGCTCCTCTGTTGTCTCAACGCTCTCAAATCTGATTAACACTCGCTCTGACACCATAGAAAAAATGGTGAGTGAAAATGCCCTAAGAATGGAAGGATTAAAAAAAAGGTGGACTTTGTATGTGCTGAATTAAACGACATTAAATTGTTGAATACATCACTGCCTGCGACAAATTAAATAAACCTATAAACGTATCTGTGGGCTTTTTTTCTTTCTTTTTTTTTGTATACTGGTGTGATGATCCATGTCTTAACTTACCTCGTTCAACATTCTCCATGCTGTCTGGTTGTAAACTATGATACAATCATACACTGCTGCAAAAACATGTTGCTGAAATTTCTTTCTTTTTTTCATGTTTCCAATGTAAAATAGTTAAACATTTTTACAAACAAATGTAAATTTACCAATTAAGATTAACACAAGGTTTATGGTTCCATTTGCACAGTGAAACCAACAATCCCAGAACACCTGGATGATTACAGCTACAGGTTTCCAATAGTCGCGCAGATCCAACTACCATTTCAATTATTTATTTTTATGCTCTTCTGTTACCTTTTAAGTTTTAAAACTGTCATCTTCTGCCAATGAATGAAATAACATTCACCACCATATCAGTGACCTAATAAACATTTTGCAACCTACACTGATGTTATTCTGTGTCATCTGTTCTTTGACCATGTGTGGCACTGTACCTGGCTGATACACGATACACAACAAACACTCATACAACATTATTTATAGTCTAAGTCATAAAGTTTCATAAACACATATAATCTTAATTAGGCTTTTTTTCTACATAAACTGTTCCCTCCTGGTGGAATGACCTGCCCAACTCAATTCGAGCAGCTGAGTCCTTAGCTATCTTCAAGAAACAGCTAAAAACACATCTTCGTGGGAGGTCGTGCCTTTGTTGATGGATCTGAAATTCATCCACCTTAAACATGGTACACTGTTTAATTTGTTTGAGTTAATGCCGAAGATTGGTTTCATTTGACTGTTAGTCAGCTACCGATGCACTTTTATCCCTTAAGGGTTCTACTACTAGTATTTTTGTTCTATTATCTTTTGCTCTGTTTTTTGTTTTTGTTGAATGTCTATTTCAATTGTTTCTCTCAATGCTAGGGGGTTACGTGATAATGTAAAGCGTAAAGCGTTGTTTTTGTATGCTAAATCTTTCAAAACTGACTTTTGTTTTTTCCAGGAGTCTCACTCTGTTTCTAATGACACTACTTTTTGGAAAAATCAATGGGGCAACGAGGTGTGGATGGCTCATGGTTCAGAGCGTTCTGCTGGTGTTATGATAATGAAAAACCATTTTGCAGGTTCAGTTTTACAGAGTTATATAGATCCAAAGGGGCACTTTCTGTTATTGGTAATTTGTATTAATAATATCTTTGTATTAATGATTAACATTTATGGGTATAATACCTCTCGGGAAAATGACCTGTTATTTGAAGAGATAGGAGACAACTTTTTGTTATGGCTTACATTTCCTGATGCTGTAATTTGTATTGGTGGAGATTTTAATATCACACCTGATAACAGTCTTGATAGATTTCCTCCTAGGCAATCTACTTCTCCTAATTCAAAACTGAAAATGTTCATGGAGAAGTTTGATTTAATAGATATTTGGAGGGAGAAGTTCCCAAACGATAAATCTTACACATGGGGTAACAAGAATCGCTCAAGACTTTCTCGTTTAGATTACTGGCTTGTACCATACTCTTTCAAACTTCATTATAATGTTTCAGTTAGTATTCTTCCTTCTCCCTTAACGGACCACCACACTATTCTCCTTTCTACTCCACTATCCACAGGACACTCAAATATAGGCTCTAGAGCCTCTTACTGGAAAATGAATTCCTCTCTACTTAAACATGACGAATTAAAAAAAAGAATTTCCTCTCTGATTCAACGCTACTGGGTGAAAGCTTCTTCTGACAAAAAATTTGGCCTAAATTGGGAGATGTTAAAATATGAAGTAGGGATGTGCATTAGGCATTTTAGTAGCAATTTGGCAAAACAGAGAAGGTATGAAGAGGAGAAGGTTATATCAAAGATCTTAACACTTCAGAGCAAAACTCAGGATGGCTTATCAGAAACTGACCTGACAGAACTTACAGAGCTCCAAGCTAAATTAGACCGTATTTATAAATACAAAGCTGAAGGTTCCTATGTCCGTTCAAGGAGGAAATGGCTAGAACAAGGAGAACAGAGCTCTGCTTATTTTTTTAGAATGGAAAAACACAATTCTAAGAATCTTACCATTAGTTCTCTGCAAAT
>NW_015506840.1:14862-22083 GCF_001515645.1 Sinocyclocheilus grahami | reverse complement strand
CATTTTGCAGGTTCAGTTTTACAGAGTTATATAGATCCAAAGGGGCACTTTCTGTTATTGGTAATTTGTATTAATAATATCTTTGTATTAATGATTAACATTTATGGGTATAATACCTCTCGGGAAAATGACCTGTTATTTGAAGAGATAGGAGACACATTTTTGTTATGGCTTAATACATTTCCTAATGCTGTAATTTGTATTGGTGGAGATTTTAATATCACACCTGATAACAGTCTTGATAGATTTCCTCCTAGGCAATCTACTTCTCCTAATTCAAAACTGAAAATGTTCATGGAGAAGTTTGATTTAATAGATATTTGGAGGGAGAAGTTCCCAAACGATAAATCTTACACATGGGGTAACAAGAATCGCTCAAGACTTTCTCGTTTCGATTATTGGCTTGTACCATACTCTTTCAAACTTCATTATAATGTTTCGGTTAGTATTCTTCCTTCTCCCTTAACGGACCACCACACTATTCTCCTTTCTACTCCACTATCCACAGGACACTCAAATATAGGCTCTAGAGCCTCTTACTGGAAAATGAATTCCTCTCTACTTAAACATGACGAATTAAAAAAAAGAATTTCCTCTCTGATTCAACGCTACTGGGTGAAAGCTTCTTCTGACAAAAAATTTGGCCTAAATTGGGAGATGTTAAAATATGAAGTAGGGATGTGCATTAGGCATTTTAGTAGCAATTTGGCAAAACAGAGAAGGTATGAAGAGGAGAAGGTTATATCAAAGATCTTAACACTTCAGAGCAAAACTCAGGATGGCTTATCAGAAACTGACCTGACAGAACTTACAGAGCTCCAAGCTAAATTAGACCGTATTTATAAATACAAAGCTGAAGGTTCCTATGTCCGTTCAAGGAGGAAATGGCTAGAACAAGGAGAACAGAGCTCTGCTTATTTTTTTAGAATGGAAAAACACAATTCTAAGAATCTTACCATTAGTTCTCTGCAAATTAATGGCATTTTGACAGATAATTCTAAATAATTAATTCTGTAGTAATTTCTATTCAGAACTTTATAAATGTAATTACTGTAAAGATTCAGCCCTTCTTTTCTTTCATTCATTAAAGGAGGTTAAATCATTATCTAAAGATGAGCAGCTTGCATGCGATAAAACTTTAACTATCACTGAAATAATTGAGGGGATTGAGGGCCTTAAAAATAACAAATCTCCTGGAACTGATGGCCTAACGGCCGAGTTCTACAAAAGCTTTGCTGAAGAATTGGCACCATTCCTGCTAGAGATGTTTTTGGAGAGAATTCAGTCAGGAACTTTGCCTTCTAGTTTGACACAAGGACTTTTAACTTTGATACCTAAACCTAAAAAAGATGTTACTTTGATAGATAATTGGCGACCTATTTGTCTCCTTAATAATGATTATAAAATTTTAGCTTGGGCTGTGGCCAAAAGACTTAAGTGTGTTCTAAGTTCAGTTATTGATGAGACTTAATCAGGATTTATGCCAAAAAGACACATATCAAACAATATCCGACTTGTTCTAGATTTATTAGACTATAGCGAATTAGTTAATGATGACAGTCTTATTCTTTTTGTAGATTTTTACAAAGCTTTTGACTCTCTTGAACACAAGTTTATTTTTCTATCTCTTAAAAAGCTTGGGTTTGGTGATCCATTCTGCAAATTTATAAGAACTCTTTATAATAATGCCAACTGTTCCATCAACCTTAAGTTGGGTACCTCGCCTAGATTTCAGTTGTCAAGAGGAGTTCGTCAGGGTTGCCCTGTATCCCCTTATTTATTTCTTGTGGCTGCACAACTTCTTTCCTCCTCTCTTTTGAGTAGTCAGCTGCAAGGTATTACTATTGACAACAAACATATATACAAGAATGTTCTGGATGGATTTCTGTATTTTCATCACAAAGTTTTTCTTTGTTATGCAAAGATGTTTTATTTGGTCAGCACAATTTTGATAAAGATGCAAAGGACCAATATTTCTTGATAAATTTGTTTATTTTTCTAGCGAAATTTTTCTTACATAAATGTAAATTTCAGGGTGCTAAGCCTTACTTTTTTATTTTTCATAAGGAACTTAAATCCTATCTGGACACACTCCTTATATCCAGCAACTCCAAAGCCCTTAGAACTGTCTCATTGTGTCATTTGTACGATATTTTCCTGATTTTGTAACCTGAATTTGTACTCTCAATTGTATGTACTCCTGGCATTGATGGTGTATGTTCTTAGCAATGCAATAAAAAAAAAAAGATTAAAAAAAAAAAAAAAAAAAACTTTTTGAAAAGACGCCATGTTGTTGTTGCTCGCTGATTCGCTTCGGATTTTATTTGATTAAGTTTGTAATGTGCGAAAGACTAAAAAAATAACGTAGGAGGGGATATTTTTCGATCGCCTGTGAGGACCTTTGTGGGGAAACATGCGGTGTTCTGAACCTGCTGCTAATAAGCTTCTCTTCATTGTGCTAAAGTTACCTGTGCAACTGGTAAGTTAACATTTAAGTTATTTGTTTTATTTGTTTAAATCTATGGTTTAAATGGTGTTTAGTGTCTTAGCAGTTAATGCATTTTATGCATTTGCAAATGATTTGAGCCATTTTATCCCGCATCACTAAAGGTCAAAAATCGATTGAATTGATGAATCAACTATATATATATATATATATATATATATATAAAATCAAAGTCTGTCTTTTTGCATCAAGTGTGCACACATTAAAATGTTTTCGGGTAACAAATTGTAATGACCTCAAAATTTTGATTCGTATATTTCATTATAATTGCCTCGCATTGCTGGACATAAAGTAATGATTTTCATAGAGGTTTCACAATAATTTGATTCACTTTGTTCCACAAGTTGTACATTTTTGTAAGGACAGGTATTTATAAATGTATTCAAGTACGTTAACGTTACATGAGTTGGCTCAAACCATACCAGTAAAGCTTGTGTTATTTACCAAAGACATTTATGTTCTTAAAATTTAACATTTAACAAATCAGATTATACAGTATAAATAAATATTTTAAAGTTTAATGTTTGTATTATGGGATCAAACTAAACACCATATTTCACATAATGCCTATTAAGTTAAATAACTGATTTGTGTCATGTGCTTTAAATAGAATTTTCCTGGTGTTTTGGCAAATATTACAACCTGACTAACTTCTCAATCTGTTTCTTTTCAGGATAAAAGTGAAGCAGCTGGAAGTTTAGTTTGGTGTTTTGATGTCCAATTATTAATTATAATACGCATTCATTGTATAGAGATGCTGGAACCTACCTATTGCTGAGATCCTGGATTGCTGGCCTGCTTTAAAATGGAGTCAAAGGTAAAAATATTTTTCTTAGCACACTTGAAAATGTTTTAAATTTAAAGGGATAGTTCACCCAAAAATGAAAATTCTGTAATTAATTCCTCACCCTCATGTCATTCCAAACCCGTAAAACCTTTGTTCATCTTCAGAACACAGATATTTTTAATGTAATCCGAGAGCTTTCTGGCATAGATGTCAACGTAACTGAAATGTTGCCAGGCACAGAAATGTAGTAAGGACATCGGTAAAATACTCCATGCTGATGTAGAACATGCATGCATGGAGCCTTGTTTACAAGCAGAGGAATGCACATGCATGCGTCGTGGTACTCTCCATAATGGCGGAGGACAGTGACTTGGAGAAGAACTGCAGAATAAGGTCGTGATTTTTGTTTTCTTTGTGCACAAAAAGTATTCTCGTAGCTTAAAATTACGGTTGAACCACTGATGTCAAATGGACTATTTTGCTGATGTCCTTACTATGTTTCTGGGCCTGGGAATATTTCAGTTACATTGCTGTATATGGAGGGTCAGAAAGCTTTCTGATTTTATAAAAAATATCTTATTTTGTGTTCTGAAGATGAACGAAGGTCTTACTGGTTTGGAACGACATGAGGGTGAGTAATTAATGACAGAATTTTCATGTTTGGGTGAACTATCCCTTTAAAGTAATAGTTTGCCCAGAAATTAATATTTGCCATTAATTTACTCTCTCGCTGGCCATGCAAGAAGTAGCTGATGTTTTTCTTCAGTAGAACAAAAGATCATTTTTTGCTGAACTCATGGTCCTTGGTGATTCATAAAATGCAGCTCAATGGGTGTCGTCACTTTGTGAGTCGAAAAACATAAACAAACAACACAAAATAAATACCCATGGTGGCACAGAAGTCTTGAGCTCCAGACTCCTGGTCATAGTGTTATAATGTGTTGTCTGTATCTGATTTTTGACTTTTTGATTTGTGGCACCTGTTGACTTGAATTTTATGAATCACCAAGGACCACAAGTTCAGCTAAAAAATCATCTTTAGTGTTCTACTAAAAAAAGAAAGTAGCCTACATCTTGGTTGGCCGAAGGATGAGTAAACTGACAGCAAATGTTAATTTTTGGTTCTTTTTCAGTGTGTCAGGTTTATATTTGGAGCTGTAGTTTATAGTCAAAGTTCAAAATGTGTTATTTTGCAGTATTTTTTTAAAAACAGTACACTGTACATATATCTTGGCTTAATCGCTTATTAATTTGTGCAGATCTGCTCCGAGTTTCTCAAAATTATGAACGTCAACCTGAAGAACCAGAATTAAAGTTGATCCCACAGGAAAAGTGTCTGAAGTACTGAGTCAGCTTTTCAGGATATGTGACACTTCAGGTCAGTGGTTACACTTCTTAATGGCTGATAAAGAAACTACAGTTGATTTTGAGTGATTCCGGTTGTATTGTCATACACACAGAAGTGTTAGGATGATGCATAGTATTGTGTGGCTGTACTGATTAGATTCCATGTTAAATCAAGAATCTCATACTGAATTCTCTAATTTTCACACTGAAGGAAATACTGACATCCATGTATGATGAGCTGCTGTCCTCCGTGCTCCCTCCGCCTATCTGCTTGAGGACGACTCCACCGTTCTCAAGATGTGGGATGTAAGTGATCATGTTGCTTGAGCCTATGATACACGGGGCAAATTTTGAGCAATTTCGCTGAGCAAAAGATGAGACACAGGGCACACGACCGATCTAAAGTATCCGGATAGAAATTTGTTGCCCATTTTCAATGGGAAAGTGCCCAAGCAACATTGCTAAAAAAAAAGTTGCCCTGCCCATCTTTAGAATTTAGAGAGAGAGATCACTAAAAATCAAAATGCTGCCTAGTCCTCATTTACACTCTTTTACAGAACACCAAAGAATTACTACAATTATAAAGGATTTATTAAAAACCTGGAACTACATCTGAATGGCAGGAGAGATTGTTGGTAACCAAACAGTTTTTGTTCTAACATAGCTTCCATAGTATGGAAAGAATTCTATGAAAATAAATCAATCTGAAACTTTTTTCTTTCTCGGATGTACAATCAAAATCAACGTCTAATGCGATGGGCCTTGGTAGTCCAGAATTTTAATTTGGATATTCGACATAAGAAAGGGGTTGAGAATGTTTTGGCTGATGCTCTTTCAAGAGTTTGAGTATGTGGTGATGTTTTTAAGTGTGAGATGGGTAAAGATGTGTTTGTTTTTTTCTTGTCACAAACAGGTTTGTTCTTAAGGGTGGGAGTGTTACGTCCCAGTGGTTGTGCCTCCGTGTTTTTGCTTTCTCTTTGCTCTGTTGTATTCTTAGGTTCAACCCTCCTCGGACTGCTATTGGTTCAGAAAGCCGTCTGTCATCGTTAACGTGGGTGACATCATTATCTCTGCTGCCAATCCTGTTTCGTGCCAGAGTTTAAAAGGATGACTGAATGAACGCGGAGCAGATTTTGCTTTTCTGTTTGTGCATTTGCATTTTGTTTGTTTCTTTTGTAGTGTTGTTCTTCTGTTACAGTTTTGAGTTGTCCTCTTGATCTTTTCTTTAAGTTTTCTATTTTGTATTTCATTGTTTTCATACGCAGGACAATGTTCTCCTTGCCCCTGGGGAAAACTGGACCAGGTAGTATGTCACGTGACATACATGTAGCAACGTGTAGAGACTCTGATGTATTAGAAACACTAGTATAGAAGTGAGCGCCACTTTTTGCTTTGGTGAGTTTGGAGCAGGTTAGTTAGGGCGTGAAAACGCCGAAGACTTTGTTTTTTTCCCTGTTTTCTTTTCTTTTGTTAGTAGGTTACATTTGGCAACTTAAGTTAGATTGGTTTTGTTTTTTTCTGTTCTTTTCTTTGGCGCCGCTTGCATCCGTTTTTCCCTTGTGGGGGTTATTTTATTTTTGGGTTGTAATATTGTGAAACTATAGTTTTCTCATTATTTGTTATCTTGGTATTAGTTTATTATTATTATTATTATTGTTACTTGATGTTTTTTCTTTTTCTTCTTTTAAACTTGTAAATAAATCACCTTCCTTGGCAGTTTTCGTGTTGCACTATTCTCTTTTTGCCACCACCAATGTCACAACCATCACAACTACAAATGTTACCCCTCTTAAACCTAGACTTAAAAACAAGAGGTCGTAACAAGGTAGAACAATCTGATTAGTAACAATTCAACAGTTGTCACGTTCTTCTGCTCGGAGAAGACTGAAGTTGTACTTTGTGTAACAGTTAACGATTTCCCCTCATTGGCTCATGCATTTGTCATGCTTTTTGGACTAACGTACGCCTTGGATCTAAGTTCCCTAAAAGAGTTGGACAATATATTTGACTTTACCCATAAATTCTTGATGGGTCTGGAGGATGGGAAGCTGAGACCCAGAGTGTTGAGTCTTAAAAATGAACTTTTGTCAGTAGAGTTTCCTCAGTGTCTGAACAAAGCTTACAAAGGTACTGTTTTATTTGACATTTCATTTAAACTTTCACTTCTGTCACTTTAGTTTTAGTACATTATTTCTTTATTTATTTTTTACAATATTTGTGTAGTATTTAATTTGCAGAACATTTTCTCAGTTGATTTTCTGGAATGGTATAAGTTCCATATACAGTACCATGTGTTCATCCACTCATAGAAATGACTATTTAAAAAAAAAAAACATTGCTCTATTTTGAAATTTCTTTTATATTTTATTCTAGTATTACTTTTATATTTCTAAAGTTACTGTTTGATGTGAATTTTGGAAGTGTTCCTATTTTAGGGAAGTGTTTACAGCTGGGTGATATCCAGATATCCATATTGTCCACTTCTAAAAGTGACCGTTATTATCTCAGCTCATTTCTCAGTTTTGGAGAATGTATTTCCATTTGACAAACAATTTAATGTTGATGTTTTGTTAATGATTTG
>NW_015506840.1:10226-14162 GCF_001515645.1 Sinocyclocheilus grahami | reverse complement strand
TGTTACGTCCCAGTGGTTGTGCCTCCGTGTTTTTGCTTTCTCTTTGCTCTGTTGTATTCTTAGGTTCAACCCTCTTCGGACTGCTATTGGTTCAGGAAGCCGTCTGTCATTGTTAACGTGGGTGACGTCATTATCTCTGCTGCCAATCCTGTTTCGTGCCAGAGTTTAAAAGGATGACTGAATGAACGCGGAGCAGATTTTGCTTTTCTGTTTGTGCATTTGCATTTTGTTTGTTTCTTTTGTAGTGTTGTTCTTCTGTTACAGTTTTGAGTTGTCCTCTTGATCTTTTCTTTAAGTTTTCTATTTTGTATTTCATTGTTTACTGCCTTTGTAACATACGCAGGACAACGTTCTCCTTGCCCCTGGGGAAAACTGGACCAGGTAGTATGTCACGTGACATACATGTAGCAACGTGTAGAGACTCTGATGTATTAGAAACACTAGTATAGAAGTGAGCGCCACTTTTTGCTTTGGTGAGTTTGGAGCAGGTTAGTTAGGGCGTGAAAACGCCGAAGACTTTGTTTTTTTCCCTGTTTTCTTTTCTTTTGTTAGTAGGTTACATTTGGCAACTTAAGTTAGATTGGTTTTGTTTTTTTCTGTTCTTTTCTTTGGCGCCGCTTGCATCCGTTTTTCCCTTGTGGGGGTTATTTTATTTTTGGGTTGTAATATTGTGAAACTATAGTTTTCTCATTATTTGTTATCTTGGTATTAGTTTATTATTATTATTATTATTGTTACTTGATGTTTTTTCTTTTTCTTCTTTTAAACTTGTAAATAAATCACCTTCCTTGGCAGTTTTCGTGTTGCACTATTCTCTTTTTGCCACCACCAATGTCACAACCATCACAACTACAAATGTTACCCCTCTTAAACCTAGACTTAAAAACAAGAGGTCGTAACAAGGTAGAACAATCTGATTAGTAACAATTCAACAGTTGTCACGTTCTTCTGCTCGGAGAAGACTGAAGTTGTACTTTGTGTAACAGTTAACGATTTCCCCTCATTGGCTCATGCATTTGTCATGCTTTTTGGACTAACGTACGCCTTGGATCTAAGTTCCCTAAAAGAGTTGGACAATATATTTGACTTTACCCATAAATTCTTGATGGGTCTGGAGGATGGGAAGCTGAGACCCAGAGTGTTGAGTCTTAAAAATGAACTTTTGTCAGTAGAGTTTCCTCAGTGTCTGAACAAAGCTTACAAAGGTACTGTTTTATTTGACATTTCATTTAAACTTTCACTTCTGTCACTTTAGTTTTAGTACATTATTTCTTTATTTATTTTTTACAATATTTGTGTAGTATTTAATTTGCAGAACATTTTCTCAGTTGATTTTCTGGAATGGTATAAGTTCCATATACAGTACCATGTGTTCATCCACTCATAGAAATGACTATTTAAAAAAAAAAAACATTGCTCTATTTTGAAATTTCTTTTATATTTTATTCTAGTATTACTTTTATATTTCTAAAGTTACTGTTTGATGTGAATTTTGGAAGTGTTCCTATTTTAGGGAAGTGTTTACAGCTGGGTGATATCCAGATATCCATATTGTCCACTTATAAAAGTGACAATTATCTTTCTAATTTCTCAGTTTTGGAGAATGTATTTCCATTTGACAAACAATTTAATGTTGATGTTTTGTTAATGATTTGTGGTTACTTAACAAAATAGTAATTTGCATTTAAATTGTCTTCTAACCCATTCATTTTATTTTAATTGTAATTAGTATATAGTTATTTATTAAAACTAATGTTTTTACGAAGGTAAACTTAATTGTAATGTAACAAAAATGTTTGTCATCTTTATTTAATTTTAATTGGTTCTGTGAACCCAAAAACTTCTTGTAAAATGAACTTGATCAATAATTTTGTAGTAACTTGTAAGGTTAAGTTAATATCAGTTCAAATTACTTGGTAACATTTACTTAAAAAAATGATGTTTCTTTAACTTATAAAATTTAGTTAATATAACTTAAAAATTTCAATGTAATCAGTTTCAACTATTTTTTTGAGTTATATTAACTTATCCGGTTTTACAGTGCAGGAGCCTGGGTAAGCCTCACCTTCAACTCATTAAAAGCAGCTTCACAAGCATCAGACCATCTACTCCCAAATGGATCAGAGGCTTTGTAAACTACTCGTTCTGGGCAGGGTCCTGCTTTGATCTTCTTCAAACTTGCGGCAGGCAGACCCTCTTGCAACAACTGATTTAGAGGGTAGGACACTTTCGAATAGTCTTTCACAAATCTTCTGAAGTATCCACAGAAGCCCAAAAAAGAACGGAGCTTTGACACATTTTGCGGTTGAGGCCAAGACTTTACAGCTTCTATCTTTGAGGGGTCTGTTGAGACACCATCTTGAGACACAATGTGTCCAACATAGCTGACAGACGTCTGACAGAAAGTGCACTTTTCCAGGGATAGTTTTAGTCCTTCGCTCTGTAACCAATCCAAAACCTTGAGAAGCCTCATACTCCTCCAAAGTCTGTCCGAAGATAATGAAGTCATCCAAGTAGACCAACACTTCCAACAGGTTCATGTCTCCCACCGTCTTTTCCATCACCCGCTGGAAGGTTGAGGGAGCCCCACAAATCCCTTGTGGCATCCGCTGATATTGGTAAATCCCCACTGGGCAAATGAAAGAGGTCTTTTCTAGGTCTTCACTCATGGGGATCTGATAATATCCACTCCTAAGGTCCAATACACTGAACCACCTGGCTCCATTTAAGCAGGTCAAAGCATCTTCAATGCAGGGAACGGTGTATTGGTCAGGGATTGTGTGACGATTCAGCGTTCTGTAGTCCACACACATTCTTATTTGCCCGTTCTTTTTCTAGACTACGATGATCGGTGAAACATAAGAACTTCTGGAGTCTTCAATAATTCCAGCCTCATTCAGCTTCTCCCAAGTGCTGCCTAACATCCTCAATGTCGGCAGGTGCAAGCCTTCAGGACCTCTCATGAAAAGGCTAATCCTCCGTCAGTCTGATGTGGTGTCGGGTACTCTTCGAACATCCCACATCAAATTAATCACAAGAGAAGACATCCTTCCTCTCCAACATCTTTTTGGCCAGTCGCTGTTTACATTCTTCAGAGACCGGGGAATTGCCAAAGTTAAATGAATGCTTGTTCAGTTTAGTCTGACCACTATTTTCTCTGGGTTTAGAGACACAACCTTGACTGGAGACACATGAGCAATGGGCATTCCTCTTTTAATCAGTTAGGGCGTTAGCAGGTTAGCTTTTCATTTGTGTTTCCATTCACGTCTGTTGCTGTTTTCTTTTTTCTCTCGCTCCGTCTCTTTTCTCTCTCGCTCTGTTTTTTCACGAGTTCATCAAACAACAGTGGTAAGTCAGAATCATTCTTCAATCACAGCGAGTAATGGCTTCTTCTCCTGCTATTGTTGTTTGCACCACTTGCCACATGTATAGTTTAGCTCTCTCTGTCGGCGACGAGGGATTCACATGTGATAAATGCAGGAAAATGCACATGTGATAAATGCAGTTTAGGCTGACAGAGAAGATTTCAGAATTCGAGACACGCATCCAAACTTTAATTGAGGACAGTAAGAATGTGAGGGCTCTAGATACGGCTTTGGATGCAACTAGCTCAGGGAGACCTGTACATTGTTCGGTTCTGGTTATAATGCCTCCACAGCAGGGCAACTGGGTGACTGTGAGGCGGCATAGTCGTGGGTCAAAACACCGCTCTTCCGTTCCGATCAAAACATCAAACAGGTTCTCCTCACTCAGTGTCACACCCACTGAGAAAATTGTACAGAACGTGAAACTAGAGACACCAGCCACCATAGTGTTTACTGGGAGCCAGAGCGCCTGACAGCTTGGCAAATTTAAAAGTGCTGGCTAATGCTAAACGTAAATTCAATAAGATTGTTATTTACGCCGGCGCTAATGATGTTCGACTTCGCCAGTCGG
>NW_015506840.1:2724-6130 GCF_001515645.1 Sinocyclocheilus grahami | reverse complement strand
ACATGTGATAAATGCAGGGAAATAGTTAGGCTGACAGAGAAGATTTCAGAACTAGAGACACGCATCCAAACTTTAATTGAGGACAGTAAGAATGTGAGGGCTCTAGATACGGCTTTGGATGCAACTAGCTCAGGGAGACCTGTACATTGTTCGGTTCTGGTTATAATGCCTCCACAGCAGGGCAACTGGGTGACTGTGAGGCGGCATAGTCGTGGGTCAAAACACCGCTCTTCCGTTCCGATCAAAACATCAAACAGGTTCTCCTCACTCAGTGTCACACCCACTGAGAAAATTGTACAGAACGTGAAACTAGAGACACCAGCCACCATAGTGTTTACTGGGAGCCAGAGCGCCTGACAGCTTGGCAAATTTAAAAGTGCTGGCTAATGCTAAACGTAAATTCAATAAGATTGTTATTTACGCCGGCGCTAATGATGTTCGACTTCGCCAGTCGGCGATCACTAAAAATAACATTAAAGAGGTGTGTTAACTTGCAAGTATGATGTCAGACACTGTAATATGCTCTGGTCCCCTCCCTGCTTACCGTGGTGACCATCACTGAATGGCTGGATGTCTAAGTGGTGCCTGCAAAATAACATAGGTTTCATAGACAATTGGACGAGTTTTTGGGGCAGACCTGACCTGTTGAAAAGAGATGGTCTTCATCTCTCCTGGGGTGGTGCCGCTATTCTCTCTAGAAATATGGCACATAGTCTTAGAGTTTGTACTTGACTAACTGGGGCCCAGGTCAGGAAGCAGACAGACTGGCTAAACCGACCGTCTGCTTGCTACCTCACGTCACAGAAATCAGTTAATTCTCAGCAAATAGAGACTCTTTCACTTAGATATCACACTATAGAGACTGTGTCTGTTCCCCGAACTAGAAAATACAAAAAACGTCCAAACCAATTTAAGAGTAACAATGTAATTGATGTTCAACAAATAAAAAACAGATGCAATACGGACAAACAAATGATAAAACTTGGCTTATTGAATATCAGGTCCCTTTCTACGAAAGCACTCTTTGTAAATGATATGATCACCGATCATAACCTAGATGTGCTCTGTTTGAAAGAAACCTGGCTAAAACCTGATGATTACATTCTTTTAAATGAGTCTACCCCCCAAGATTATTGTTATAAACATGAGCCACGTCCAAAAGGTAAAGGGGAGGTGTTGCTACAATTTATAACAATATTTTCAGTATTTCTCAGAGGGCGGGCTTCAAGTATAACTCGTTTGAAGTAATGGTGCTTCATATAACATTATCCAGAGAAATAAGTGTTAATGATAAATCCCCTGTGCTGTTTGTACTGGCTACTATATACAGGCCACCAGGGCACCATACAGACTTTATTAAAGAATTTGATGATTTTATATCCGAGTTAGTGCTGGCTGCAGATAAAGTTTTAATTGTTAGTGATTTTAATATCCACTTTGATAATGAAAAAGATGCATTTGGATCAGCATTCATATACATTCTGAACTCTATTGGGGTTAGACAACACGTGTCAGGACCTACTCATTGTCAAAATCATACTCTAGATTTAATACTGTCACATGGAACTGATGTCGATGGTGTTGAAATTATGCAGCCAAGCGTTGATATCTCAGATCATTATCTAGTCTTGTGCAAACTTCATATAGCTAAAACTGTAAATTCTACTCCTTGTTACAAGTATGGTAGAACCATCACTTCTACAACAAAAGACTGCTTTGTAAGTAATCTTCCTGATTTATCTCAATTCCTTAGCATATGATATAAAATATAAAACACTGGATGACGAGTAATTTCTTTCTGCTAAATTCTGAAAAAAGAGGTGTTAATTATAGGACCTAAAAACTCTGCACGTAATAATCTAGAACACTGTCTAACACTTGATGGCTGCTCTGTCAATTCTTTGTCATCAGTTAGGAACCTAGGTGTGCTATTTGATAGCATTTTTTCCTTTGAAAGCCACGTTTCTAGCATTTGTAAAACTGCATTTTTCAATCTCAAAAATATATCTAAATTACGACCTATGTCTCAATGTCAAATGCAGAAATGTTAATTCATGCGTTCATGACCTCAAGGTTAGATTATTGTAACGCTTTATTGGGTGGTTGTTCTACGCGCTTAATAAACATACTCCAGCTGGTCCAAAATTCAGCAGCTTGAAATCTTACTAGAACCAGGAAGTATGACCATATTAGCCCGGTTCTGTCAACACTGCACTGGCTTCCTATTAAACATTGTATAGATTTTAAAATCTTGCTTATTACTTATAAAGTATAGAATGCCAAGCCTGCCATAATTAGAAATAAAGAAATGTAAAAAAGCAAATATAAATAAATAAATATACAAAGAAAAGTAAAAAAGCAAAAATAAATAATTTTTTTACATTTTTTCCACATTTGTTTATTTTTTCTTTTATTTATTTACACATTTATTTTCACATTTATGTATTTATTTACGTATTTATTTATTTTTAAATTTGGAAATTGCATTTGGTCTCGTACTGTATCGCCTTCAGTGTCGTGCGCTTTGCTTGGCAATTTGTTGCGATAAACAGGAAAGTGTGTTCAAGCGCCAGCAAAACAGTGTAAAGAAGTGATGTTTTATTAACAAGTTTCGGGAGGAGCACGCGCAGATAATTAACACGGCCAGTTCATCATCAGTAATTACACCATCTATCCAATCAGCACAAGAGAGAACCTCTATAAATAATCAAAGCAGCCTTACCTCCATTATCTCCTGTCTTTAGCATCATGTCAGATATCAAACTTTTTCCGGACGACAATGAGTTTGACACCACGGGTCCTCCGGCGTCTTCAGTCGCTGTCCAGCACACCAGCGCTCCGCAGGACACCATAATTGAGCCCGCGGCTGCAACTCGGGGCTGCCGGCCCTCCCGCGTCGCCGTCGCGCATACCTCCAGGCACCGAGGCACACCATCACCTGCGCCTCCCTTTTACGGATTATCTACTATCGGGTCTCTCACACGGCTTTCACCCTGGCGTTAAAAATCTCCCCTCCCAAAGCATCATCTGCCCCAATCTCCAGTCTGCTCTCGCCGAACCCGAAACAGTCGACCTCCTAATTAAAAGAGAAACAGACGCAAAATTTATGATTGGCCCCTTTTCCGTCCCCCCCTTTAAAGTTTTCTGCATTAGTCCCATCGGTATAGCTACCAGGAAATTCTCAGGTAAAAAACGCCTTTTAATCGATCTCTCATCCCCGCATAATTCCCCGTTCCCAAGCATTAACAGCCTCATTCGACTCGAAGAATTTTCTCTCCACTACCATGACGTTGACCAAGCCATTACCCTGATCAAAGACGCAGGCCGCGGCGCTTGGCTGTCTTCGGCAAGCCTGGGCCCCGCATGCCTCCGCTAATGGCGCAGGCCCCGACGCCCGCCATTTCCT
>NW_015506840.1:0-1759 GCF_001515645.1 Sinocyclocheilus grahami | reverse complement strand
AGCATATTAGAATGATTCCTGAAGGATCATGTGACACTGAAGTAAAGGCTGCTGAAAATTCAGCTTTGCCACAAGAAGAATAAATTATATTTTAAAATATAACAGAAAACACTTATGTTGTAATAATATTTCACAATATTACAGTTTTAACTGTATTTTTTATCAAATAAGTGCAGTCTTAATGAGAATTACACTTTTATTTCCCTTTTTTTCTTTTGAACGGTAGCGTACATTCATCTTTAGAGGATATATTTAATATATTGACATATATGGATATTTAATACTCTATTCAGTAGAATTAGCAGCGTTTATGAAACATTTTACCTTTTAAATGCAAACATAATAACATATGCCAAAATGCAAACAGATACACACCATGCCTGGCAAGCATTTCCAGCACAGCTCCAGCTACAGGTGAGGCAAAGCCATCTCTCTGATCCCCCAACACCACACGTGTATTTCTACCCTCCGCAGAGGTTATCATTCCATTCACACCGCCCACACGCTTGACGCTATGTTCATCCTGGCTTTCTTTGGTTTTCTCAGATGCTCTGAGCTCACTATCACATCTAGCTTCAACCCAAATACCCACCCCACTATTTCCGATCTAACGGTGCTGGATGATGAAACCATCTCTTACTTCATCAAGCAAAGTAAAACAGACCAGACCAGGAAAGGCCATCTCATTTTCATTTTCAACCTCCAATCACCTATACTACCATACCAGGCCCTCCTAGCCTTCATCCAGCTCAAGAAATCACAGTCCAAACTCCCATCCGACCCCCTTTTTACAGATGATTCCAACCGTCCCGTCACTCGTTTCTGGTTTCAAAAGCACCTTAAGTCAGTTCTGCTCCTATCCGGTACCCCAGCTGATAATTTTTCCAGCCATTCATTTCGAATTGGCGCGGCTACCACAGCGGCCCAAAAAGGCCTCTCCCAGCAGCAGATACAAGCACTCGGTCGCTGGTCGTCAGAAGCTTTCAAGAGCTACATTCGATCTGACCCCTCCCACATCAAGTAAGCTCAACGAACCCTCATCGGCCAACCCCTTTAAATGTCAGTACAGCCCCATCCACTCAAGACCAGCAGTGCCCGCCCCGGCAGGTGCTTTTCTATATTTCCCCACTGCCGCAGCAGTTCCCGCTCCCGCAGGAGCTTTTCCATATTTCCCCACAGCCGCAGCAGTGCCCGCTCCCGCAGTAGCTTTTCACACTTCCCCACTGCCGCAGCAGTGCCCGCTCCCACAGGAGCTTTTCCATATTTCCCCACTGCCGCAGCAGTTCCCGCTCCCGCAGGAGCTTTTCCATATTTCCCCACAGCCGCAGCAGTGCCCGCTCCCGCAGTAGCTTTTCACACTTCCCCACTGCCGCAGCAGTGCCCGCTCCCACAGGAGCTTTTCCATATTTCCCCACTGCCGCAGCAGTTCCCGCTCCCGCAGGAGCTTTTCCATATTTCCCCACAGCCGCAGCAGTGCCCGCTCCCGCAGTAGCTTTTTCACACTTCCCCACTGCCGCAGCAGTGCCCGCTCCCGCAGGAGCCCTTCCATCTTTCCCCACTGCCGCCCCCACCCCCCCCCTCTCTTCCGCTCCCGGAGCCACCCCAAGCGTGAGCACGCCTCCGCAAGCGGTCCCGGCAGCTATCTTTCCTCCTACCTCTCGCATGCCTGCCCTTCCTTCCGTCATGCCCCTACCCATCCCTCCGAACACTCCCACCTCGGAACCACCCATTTAACGCCATTCCATCCCCGTTCACTCAA
>NW_015506839.1:168531-171720 GCF_001515645.1 Sinocyclocheilus grahami | reverse complement strand
ACAAAATATATATTGTGTGTTGGAGTGGTCCAGACGCTACAGTGGCATCATATGGCTTTTAACGTCCACCGCGGGACCGTGGCGCGGGTTCCGCCGCTTGCCGCATACCGTGTGAAGAGCCTCACGCGGGGCACGGCAGGCGGTAGGGTCGCCGCGCGGCTGCAGCTTTCTCTCGTGGTGGGGGCGTTTTGTGCAGTTGGGGCGCTGCTCGCCTCGCGGTCTCGGCGATTCCACGAGGAGCATAAATACAAACTGAAAAACCTGTGGGATCCAAGTGGAAAGGTTCTGAGAATGTTTAACATATGTATTTATTTTATTGTTTTAAAATAGTTTTCTTCGTTTCTTAATTGTAAACTTAAAATGTGAACCTTTAAAGCAGGGTCTAAAAATATATATGGTCTTTTTATAAAATACATATTATGCATTTAACAAAAGGATCCTGCAAGCATTTAAATTTTCCCCCTTGACTCATACTGCACAAAAAGTGGTTTAATAACGTTGAATGTTACAGGGACTGATTATTGCAAATGCAGATCCCAGTGTGTTCTGGTTAAATAACTTTTATTTATTTGATTTATTTATTGCCAAGGTTTGCATATGGTAGTGTGTTCTTTATGACAGCTTTCCTAAAAATATATCCTATTCCTAAAATAAGAAGTATCCCAATATATCACCTTACTTACAGTATCGCAATGTATCACAACCCCTTTATCGTGATACGTATCGTATCGCCAGATTCTTGCCAATACACAGCCCTAATTAATTCATGACTTGTTAATGTATCATCATGTCATGACTTTACTTGGGGGGGGGGGCACATTATTACTAACTCATCATTAATTACTTATTAAGTAGCATTAATTCATGACTTGTTAATGTATCATCATGTCATGACTTTACTTGGGGGGGGGGGCACATTATTACTAACTCATCATTAATTACTTATTAAGTAGCATTAATTCATGACTTGTTAATGTATCATCATGTCATGACTTTACTTGGGGGGGGGGGCACATTATTACTAACTCATCATTAATTACTTATTAAGTAGCATTAATTCATGACTTGTTAATGTATCATCATGTCATGACTTTACTTGGGGGGGGGGGCACATTATTACTAACTCATCATTAATTACTTATTAAGTAGCATTAATTCATGACTTGTTAATGTATCATTATGTCATGACTTGTCTTGGAGGGGCACATCTTTAAAAGGTTATCAATTAAACATGTTCTATACATATTCAGCTCATCTACATCAGATATTTGGTGCTTTTCCGTGGTTTGTAAAGAAGTGGAAGAGCAGAGGTCCTGTGGCTGCATTTGGATGGAGAAGGAACTGAACAGTAGGAGGAAAGTTGACATTTTGAAGGGGCAATAGTGACCCAAAAGAAGAGCAAGAACACAAGACAAACGTTTGATTGCAGTGCATTATTATGATAAAAATATAGTAAACCAGTCCATAACATAACCAAAGCGATAACCAGTGTTGGGGAAAGTTACTTTTAAAAGTAATGCATTACAATATTGTGTTACCCCCTAAAAAAGTAATTAATTGCGTTACTTAGTTACTTTTTATGGAAAGTAATGCGTTGTATTATTTTTGCGGTACTTTTTAAATATAAGCAGGGCTTGATTGTTTTTAATATAAGAAGTTCTATTTACATGTTACTACAGAAATCATGTTCACACAGCGCACACAATGCCTCTGTACTCCTGATTTCTCCCAATATGGGGACAGGAGATCTGTCAGTCAATAAATGGGGAAAAAAGTAACGCATTACTTTTTTGAAAAAGTAACTAGGATATTTTCTTGTAAAGTATTAGTACATGATAATTCATGTACTGTTATTGTAAAGTGTTACCAATGTGATTTTATTACAAACTATAAGCATTCTAACTGGGAAGCATAACACTTTTTTTTTCAACAAAACAAAAACATTCGACATTTAAAAATGTGTTTTGATGAGAAAGTCAGATATGGTATATAAATTGTCTTTTTTAATTGAGTGTTTGTGTGTATATATGTCTGTGTTTGTGTTGAGTGTTTGTGTTTTGCGTGTATGTTTGTTTAAAACATAAATCTCCCTATTTATTTCACTTTTGTTGTTATTGTTTGTCTTTTCTCTATCCAAGTGTATCCGGAACCTCTGTGAAATCACATCCACCAGATCTACATTAGGCTATTAACATTCCTGTTTTTCTTCTTAACCTAACCAGATGTTTGAGGTTAAAAATGGGGTTCATATTCTTTGACCAGTTACTGAACTTTTCACTAAACTTTTGACACGTGCAGGAGCATGTCATAAATAGCTGCAATGGAGATCCTTTGATCACTGAACTGATTACTTGACCCAACAACAAAGTTCACAACGCCAGATCCCTCAAAAACTCATTAGTTTGCAAATGAGTTGCGATCCCGGAAACAAGCTTAGATGTTGTAAAAACTTTAAGCGTTTAATTACGTATGTCTGTTTTAATTGATAGATAACACGCCACAAGTGTTACAGACGGAAAATCAAAGAGACTCCCCCGAAACATCCCAGTTAGATATTTGCGTACGCATATGCGCGCGCGTGTGTGTGTGTTTTAACTGTTATACCCCCACCGTAAGTTAAATTTGACAAAAATAAAAGACAGATTAAAGGAATTAGGCTACTAAATTAAGTGTGAATAACTAAACTAAAATAAAATAAAACAAATCAAACAACATTTTCCTCTGGCTTAGAGGTGATTGTTTAGAAGAAAACTTGACTACCCTAATTTTAAAAGTGAACAAAAATAAAAAGTCTGGGTTAGCATGCCAGAAGAATTAAGCTTGACAAAAAACAAAGAGTAAATAAAGGTAATACTCAAATAAGTGTGAATAACTAAACTAAAATAAAATAAAAACAAAAAAATTTTCCTGCGGCTTAGGCGGCATTTGTTTATAAGGTAAAACTTGTATAGGCTATAAAGTAAAAATGCTGGTCTAATGTTAAAAACAGGTAGAACGTTTTCATCAATTAAGAAATGATGTTGATTTCTTAAAAACATTACTTTGTTTAATTCTATTAACATACATTTAAAGCTATCTTTGCGGGGTCCGGTGTTAGGGGAGGGCTGTAGGTGCGGCCTGAGAGGTGCGCTCCTGAGCTCATTCCGAGTTTTGACAGCTGCGTGTGAGGATGAACTGACGGAAAACATC
>NW_015506839.1:166050-168213 GCF_001515645.1 Sinocyclocheilus grahami | reverse complement strand
GGTAACAAACTCTCAAACTTTTAAAAACGTAACTGCTGTATTGTTTAATGAATGTCTCTGACGCTTTTTGTTTTAGATCACGGTGAGATGTCAGCATTTTTTATTTTATTTTCTAACAGGTAACAAACTCTCAAACTTTTAAAAATGTAACTGCCGTACTATCTGATACTTTTTTTGTTTGTTTTAGATAGATGGACAGCGGCCTAGTTTTATTTTTATTTTCTAACTTGCAACAAACTCTAACTAGCTTTTAAATTAACAACACTTAAATATTTGTCTTAAGCCCCCCGGTTTTTACTATTTTCTAGAAAACACAGTCATTACATTGTTTATATACCGCATATGTTTGATGTTTTTCTTGAAATGTATGTGTGTGAAAACTTTAATAAAAACTTCCCTTATCCCCGTTTAATAATCATACCACGTTTCACAATTTAAAGTTAAAAGCACATAGTTTTGAACAGTTTCAATGAACCCACACAAAAACACTTTCCCAAACAATCATAAATTCCTTTGGATCATTGGGGTGGATAAACAGATGGCCGGTTAGATGGGTGGGGGGTGTACAGGAACAGGTGTCCAAACAGGTGTCTATTTATGGTAGGAGGAGGGGGGTTTATGAGGGGCAATAAATCAAACTTTTTGTCATATAGGACTCTATACTCTCTCTTTCAGATCAATCTCAAAGTAAAAGGCGGTACTGAAGTCTGATTTTGTGGTGGATGTGTTCAAATTTGATCATATTAATTCAAGCGATGAAGGATTTTGAAAGTCTGACTGTGTTGAGCTCTACTGTAAGGTTAACCCTGGAAGGTGTAACTTTTTGAAAATGATTAACAGTTGCAAATAAACATTCATTAGAATTTTAGAAAAGTAATCAAAAAGTAATCAAAAGTAATGTTACATTACTTTAATAAAGTAATTGAAAAAGTTACACTACTATTACATTTTAAATAGGGTAACTTGTAATCTGTAACCTATTACATTTCCAAAGTAACCTTCCCAACACTGATTATATATTCCTTTATCATCACTAAAAAGCTGTCACTCATCGTACCAGGTTTACAAGCACATGAACGTTTTGGCATTGATAGGGTGGTTATAGAAATGCAAAATTCCAAGTCAAGTGGGTTCGTTTTGGCCATGCTTACAATTACATCCAAAATGATCTTAGTCTACCGAATTAATTATTTTGAATTTTAACGTCATTTATTTCATTTAATATTAATGTAAAATGTTTGGACATTTTCAAACGATGAGGCAACTGGTAAAAATAAGAAAACGTGAAAGAACCATCAAACCCAGGAAATAGGCTGGAAACTACACAGTAAAATCCCGAGTGTTAAATTAACACTGCTCGGGGGATATATGGTCCCACTCTAAAAGAGTGTTAAAGTAACACTGAAGCAGTGTTAAAGTTAATGAGATAATTATGCGATTAATAAAGTGCTGATTGAGCATTAGTGATGAACAGCTGCTGTTAACAAGCAGAATCACTGAAGAAAAGAGAAACACAAGAATTACTACTGACTTCAGCCACAGTTCACACTGCACGATTTTAGCCCAATTTTTCACTCGCCGACAGTTTTTGCGAAATCGCCGACAAATGCCCGAAATCGGAGGCAAATTAGTGCTCGTTCACGCGAGTGACAATCACGCAGTGTGAATTATCAAAGACGCGATCTGAGGGAATCGCCGACACGTCGCCGATTCCCGCAAAATATTTGGCATGCTAAATATCTGGAGCTGTCGCCGATTCACAATCACGCTGTGTGAAATGAGTTCTGACTGAAAAACACATCGGCGATGACCTACACCCAATGAGAGACCAAGATACAGGGCAGCGGGAAGTTCGGAGAGGAGTTATATGAAACGTAGTTTGCGGACCAGTGTTGCCAAATCCGCGATTGCCGCCGGTTGTTTTTTATGTCAGCAGGTTGAAGCGACCCCAATAACGTGATATTTAGTCCCTGGAATGTGAATTGTACCAGGAAAACCCAGCCAAAAATTGTTTTATTTTACCCCCCGAAAGCAATTGGGCTATTTTCAGGCTAGTTTTGAGTAGTATTTGGGCAGGTTTTGTAGCGAAAACCTGGCAACCAATCATAACTCATCCATGGCTCCCAGCATGCATTGCGACATGAATAAATTATGCAGCTGCAT
>NW_015506839.1:164907-165213 GCF_001515645.1 Sinocyclocheilus grahami | reverse complement strand
AAGTTCGGAGAGGAGTTATATGAAACGTAGTTTGCGGACCAGTGTTGCCAAATCCGCGATTGCCGCCGGTTGTTTTTTATGTCAGCAGGTTGAAGCGACCCCAATAACGTGATATTTAGTCCCTGGAATGTGAATTGTACCAGGAAAACCCAGCCAAAAATTGTTTTATTTTACCCCCCGAAAGCAATTGGGCTATTTTCAGGCTAGTTTTGAGTAGTATTTGGGCAGGTTTTGTAGCGAAAACCTGGCAACCAATCATCAGACATAGCTGTCGGCAATTCTGCCTATTGTAAAGAAATGCAGATG
>NW_015506839.1:146151-164850 GCF_001515645.1 Sinocyclocheilus grahami | reverse complement strand
TCTATTTGCTTTCATTTTTGTTATTTTTGTTGGGAGTTTTTACTGCCTTGTTTTGTGACGTTCAAAAATCACATAAAATTATCCGAATATTTTGTCACCGTTGCTGAGATTCACATGCTGATTCTTCATGTCTATAAGTGCCAGAATTGAACCATCTTTAAGAACCATATTTATAAAAGTCATTTATGAAGTTTTTCTCACATTGACATCATATACATAACTGCAATAATATAGAAATCATAAAAACACTACACAATAAGAGACTCAAGACACGATTTTACCTTAAGTTCCTTGCCATTACATATGTTTAATACACACAATTGTGCCATCCAAAGAGAAACTTAAATTTAAGAAGTCAAGGGTCAAGAGACAACTAAAGCAACCAATATTCACAAAAACGGTAAGTTGAAGAAAAAAATCTAAACATTAATTCTCAATAAATAACTTCTGTTTTAGATAGTCGAACTGGTTAGTAATGCATGAAGCTGGTGATGCTGTTTGTAGAGTTGTTCAATCATCTTCTGCTGAGATCTTGAGAGATTTAATGTCTTCTTTTATTTCAGTTGATTTTATCTAAGTCTGTGGCTGAAGTCAGTTGTAATTCTTGTTTCTCTTTTCTTCAGTGATTCTGCTTGTTAACAGCAGCTGTTTGTCACTAATGCTCAATCAGCACTTAATTAATCACATAATTATCTCATTAACTTTAACACTGCTTCAAGCCGGGCTCACACTACAGGAGTTTTAAAATCCTAACCGATTATGAAATCTGGTTGTAGCACACACATAAGGAGAATCTTTGCAGATTATCTTCTCTCAAATCTTAAACATGCACACACTACAAGATTTGAACATCATGGCGCATCACACACTACAAGGTATTATTAAGATTATTATGCCAGAGGGAGTGCCTCACGTGAACCCCCTGTCACCCCCGTACACGTTCAAAACTGAGGCGATTTCACTCAAGCGCTTCTCTTTCTCCTTACGGTTGTGATATGTTTTCGACACATTATGCAGACAGTCGTGTTACTACAAAACGTCAAGAAGCAGTCTCCACTATCCAACAGAGCCGTACAGTCGCTGTTTTGCGGTCGCACATTGGCTATTGTGAAAGTACTGACGTAATCATATAGCCGTCATCATCCCGATTTCAATCCTAAATATCAAACATGTTTGATATGATCAGGGCGCCCCAGATTTGTGTCATTACCAGATAATCCGCACCGAACATCGGGAGCGATCAAGGGGCTCGACAAGAATTTTGCTCTGATTTTTGATTAATTAAGTGCTGATTGAGCATTAGTGACAAACAGCTGCTGTTAACAAGCAGAATCACTGAAGAAAAGAGAAACACAAGAATTACTACTGACTTCAGCCACAGTTCACACTGCACGATTTTAGCCCAATTTTTCACTCGCCGACAGTTTTTGCGAAATCGCCGACAAATGCCCGAAATCGGAGGCAAATTAGTGCTCGTTCACGCGAGTGACAATCACGCAGTGTGAATTATCAAAGACGCGATCTGAGGGAATCGCCGACACGTCGCCGATTCCCGCAAAATATTTGGCATGCTAAATATCTGGAGCTGTCGCCGATTCACAATCACGCTGTGTGAAATGAGTTCTGACTGAAAAACACATCGGCGATGACCTACACCCAATGAGAGACCAAGATACAGGGCAGCGGGAAGTTCGGAGAGGAGTTATATGAAACGTAGTTTGCGGACCAGTGTTGCCAAATCCGCGATTGCCGCCGGTTGTTTTTTATGTCAGCAGGTTGAAGCGACCCCAATAACGTGATATTTAGTCCCTGGAATGTGAATTGTACCAGGAAAACCCAGCCAAAAATGTTTTTATTTTACCCCCCGAAAGCAATTGGGCTATTTTCAGGCTAGTTTTGAGTAGTATTTGGGCAGGTTTTGTAGCGAAAACCTGGCAACCAATCATAACTCATCCATGGCTCCCAGCATGCATTGCGACATGAATAAATTATGCAGCTGCATTGTCTTAGGATTTTCTTTTATTTTTACTATTTGCTTTCATTTTTGTTATTTTTGTTGGGAGTTTTTACTGCCTTGTTTTGTGACGTTCAAAAATCACATAAAATTATCCGAATATTTTGTCACCGTTGCTGAGATTCACATGCTGATTCTTCATGTCTATAAGTGCCAGAATTGAACCATCTTTAAGAACCATATTTATAAAAGTCATTTATGAAGTTTTTCTCACATTGACATCATATACATAACTGCAATAATATAGAAATCATAAAAACACTACACAATAAGAGACTCAAGACACGATTTTACCTTAAGTTCCTTGCCATTACATATGTTTAATACACACAATTGTGCCATCCAAAGAGAAACTTAAATTTAAGAAGTCAAGGGTCAAGAGACAACTAAAGCAACCAATATTCACAAAAACGGTAAGTTGAAGAAAAAAATCTAAACATTAATTCTCAATAAATAACTTCTGTTTTAGATAGTCGAACTGGTTAGTAATGCATGAAGCTGGTGATGCTGTTTGTAGAGTTGTTCAATCATCTTCTGCTGAGATCTTGAGAGATTTAATGTCTTCTTTTATTTCAGTTGATTTTATCTAAGTCTGTGGCTGAAGTCAGTTGTAATTTTTGTTTCTCTTTTCTTCAGTGATTCTGCTTGTTAACAGCAGCTGTTTGTCACTAATGCTCAATCAGCACTTAATTAATCACATAATTATCTCATTAACTTTAACACTGCTTCAAGCCGGGCTCACACTACAGGAGTTTTAAAATCCTAACCGATTATGAAATCTGGTTGTAGCACACACATAAGGAGAATCTTTGCAGATTATCTTCTCTCAAATCTTAAACATGCACACACTACAAGATTTGAACATCATGGCGCATCACACACTACAAGGTATTATTAAGATTATTATGCCAGAGGGAGTGCCTCACGTGAACCCCCTGTCACCCCCGTACACGTTCAAAACTGAGGCGATTTCACTCAAGCGCTTCTCTTTCTCCTTACGGTTGTGATATGTTTTCGACACATTATGCAGACAGTCGTGTTACTACAAAACGTCAAGAAGCAGTCTCCACTATCCAACAGAGCCGTACAGTCGCTGTTTTGCGGTCGCACATTGGCTATTGTGAAAGTACTGACGTAATCATATAGCCGTCATCATCCCGATTTCAATCCTAAATATCAAACATGTTTGATATGATCAGGGCGCCCCAGATTTGTGTCATTACCAGATAATCCGCACCGAACATCGGGAGCGATCAAGGGGCTCGACAAGAATTTTGCTCTGATTTTTGGGAGGAAGAAATCGGGGCTAAATCGGGCTAAAAATCCTGTAGTGTGAGCCAGGCTTTAGAGTGGGACCATATATGCTCTGAGCAGTGTTAATTTAACACTCTGGATTTTACTGTGTGGTTTTTAATCATATTTATAGGGGGGACAACCCTCAGACGAGTGCATCCACTCTTCAGATTTTTGCTTCAAAGCCGAGTGGATGAAGAGTGCTGTTCTCCACAAAGCCTTTCTTCTTCTGACAGATAGCTGTTCGTGGTTGGTGGTACGGTGCGAACAGCGGTGTCCCTGTCGTCAGCGATTCCCCAGGGCACTTCAATCTAAAAGAGCAGTTTTCCTAAACACGTTGGTTTGTGTCTTTTTAGATGCCGATCCATCCGTGTTCTCTTGGGTGCGGTCGTTATCTGTCTTCTGAAGATGGACACGATCGTTGTCTTTAGTGTCTGGGCATCCAACATGCTGAAGCAGCATTCGTGGATGACTCATGCGCTCATTGCGAGCGTATGAGCATGACCCTCTGCTGCCACTCGTCCCAGTCTCTCTGGCTTGAGCAGAGGACCGCCGGCTGGCGCTCTAGGAGATCTGAGGGTTACGATAAGAGCTTCTCCACTGGGCACGCCCCCACGGACCTCTTATTCCTCATGCAGTGAGTGTTCCATTTGGTTCCCGAATGATTCTGCTGGCCCGTCTCGTGCAGCTACTTCACCCTCCGTCATCCTTCAGTAGTGTGTGCCAAACTACTCAACCTGAATGGCACACACACACCTGGACAGGGTGACGACAGGACTTCATATCAGCTTCTGAGTCATCATGTGGTTGACACATCCCACAAGGACACTAATAACACCACGCAGCCACAACAAGCACTGCTCCATCTCCACTTCTAAGCTTCTCACAGAAAATGGAGGAACTGGTTTATGCTGGGACCAAACTCTCCCACTCCTTCACCGCAAGCTCCCAGATATCAACTAACAAACGGCGTGCCCCACAACCACCAATGCCTGTGGGCCCAGCTTGTCCTCCTCCACCTGTGAGAGCTCTCCGGCCGCTGCCACAACGCCAGGGCCCAAACCCTCCATCTGCTGTAGGTGAACCAAAAACAACAGATAACAGCTCTCAGTGATATGTGTCGGGTCCCCGCTATAATAGCAGCAACATTCACAAATGTTTACAGAACAAGCGGGAACCCAGTGTGCCTGTAGTTTTCTCTATTTCTGTTTTATCACATGATAGAAAGTCTAAGGCCTTCTCAAGCCATACGGCTGATTCATCTAATCTGCGGCCTGTTATGCATCAAACTAATATTGCCGTTGAGACAAAATGCAATGCTATCAAGTTAGCATTTTTAAACATTCGCTCATTAAAAAATTAATAATTTCTAATCAATGACTTAATAACCATTAACAACCTGGATTTTATGTTTCTAAACGAAACCTGACTAGAAAATAGCTGCAGTGCAACGGACCTCAATGAAACAGCCCCTCCTAACTTTACTTTCATGAGTGTTTGCAGGACTGTTAGGAGAGGTGGAGGTGTAGCTGCTCTATTTAAAGATGTCTATCAATGCAAGCAAGTGTCATTTGGTCAGTACTTGTCTTTTGAATATCTAGGGATTGTGTTGAAAGGTGCTCCACGCATTCTGTTTATCATTATTTACAGGCCTCCAAAATACTCTCCAGCCTTTGTTGAAGAGTTCACAGAAATGCTATCAATGATTTCCTCAGAGTTTGACTGTTTTGCTATTGCAGGGGATTTTAATATTCACATAGATAATGCAGAAAACAAAACTACAAAAGAAATTATAACTGTTTTAAATACTTTTGACCTGATTCAGCATGTGCATGAACCCACACACAATCGGGGACATACTCTAGATTTACTCATCAGTAGAGGTCTAAACATTTCATCCTTTGTTATTAAGGACGTAGCACTATCTGATCACTTCTGTATTTTCTTTGATATATTGATCTCTGTTACCACTGAATCTAGATCGGTCTCAGTCAGAAAGAGATGCATTAACGAAAACACTAGTGTGCTATTTATGGAGGCTATATCTTTAACACCAAGCATTTCTGCAGACTCTGTTGATCTTCTCCTTGATTCCTTTAACTCAAAAGTTAAGAATGTTATTGATGACATTGCTCCTGTGAAAGTCAGCGAGAAGACTGGCAGACAGAAATCAGCTTGGAGAAAATCAACAGCAGTTCAGAGTATGAAAAGACAATGCAGAAAAGCTGAGCGGATGTGGTGGAATACAGAACTTTTTGCTACTGTTGAGAGACTGACCCAAGTCAGACACACACCCAAGTCAGTCCTCCAGAGCCGCTCCGCCCCATGCTGAAACAACATTAAGGCCAGCGCGTCGAGCCTCTCATGGAGTGCGGTGCCCCCGTGTCCCAGCCGGCCACTAAGTCGTCTAAAAAGTCAATGAAGCGGCCCTGACATGGACAACCCGGAGATGTGGGAAGCTGCTCTTTCTCAGGAGACAGCAGAGACTGCGCCGCTCCTTCCCCCGGAGAAGGGCCGGGTGGAGAATCTTCAGTTTTTGTTTGTTTCTGTTCCGCCCAGTGGTACGCACATTTTCAAAGAAAGAGCAATTTCCTTTTCCTCCAGGTTCTCAGGCCCGTGTGCTAACAGTGAGTGTCGCGCCGCTTCCTCACTCTCGCCCACGATGCCCCCATTTGCCAGCAGCCAAGAAGCTGTGGTTGGGAGACGCGTTGCCTCTCCACGCAGCTCTGGCCAGTCCTTCCGGGGACACGGGGAGTTCTGCTGTGATCAGTCAGAATGCGATGCCTTCTGGCCTATCCAGCTCAACTCCCCTCCGCTGCACCACCACGGGTGCGTCAATTGTTCCTTTGGTGCCACTTGTAAGGAGTTTGGGGGTGTGGCTTGCACTGCCCAACCCGTCCCGTTGACTCATTCACACAATCCGACTCGGCTATGCGATTCAGTTCGCCAGGCGAAATCCCAGGTTCAGCAGCGTTCTTGAGACCTCGGTGGCCTCCAAGACACACCTGTCTTGCACGAGGAGATTGCTGTCCTCCTGGCAAAGGACACAATCGAGCTGGTTCCTCCAGCCAAGATGAAGCAGGGGTTTTACAGTCCTTACTTCATCGTACCCAAGAAGGGCGGTGGCCTCCGGCCAATCCTGGATCTGCGAGTCTTGAATCGGGCCCTTCACAAGCTTCCGTTCAAGATGTTGACGCAGAAGCGCATCATCAGAGGCATCCAGCCCCAGGATTGGTTTGCAGCGGTCGACCTGAAGGATGCTTAGTTTCATGTCTCGATTCTCCCTCGACACAGGCCATTTATACGGTTTGCGTACAATGGTCAGGCATGGCAGTACAGGTTCCTTCCCTTCGGGCTGTTCCTGTCCCCCCACGTCTTTACGAAGGTTGCGGAGGCTGCCTTTTCCCCCCGTTACGGGAAGTGGGCATCAGGATCCTCAACTACATCGACGACTGGCTCATTATGGCCCGGTCACAAGAACAGTTGTGCGATCACAGGGACTTTGGCACATCAATTGCCTAGAGTTGTTGGCAGTGCATCTGGCCTTGCGGCAGTTCCAGCCACTGGTGCAAGACAAGTGCGTGTTGGTCCGCATGGATTCATACATCAACCGGAAGGGAGATCTATGATCACATTGCATGGCACAGCTCGCCCGCCATCTCCTCGTCTGGAGTCAGATACAGCTCAAGTCGCTGCGCGCCGTCCACATTCTGGGGAAGCTCAATCGTGCAGCCATCAAGCCCTCACGACAGAGCTCACATTCCCCGGAGAATGGCGACTCCATCCCGAGACGATCCAGCTGATCTGAAGTCTATTCGGGGAAGCCCTGGTGGACCTGTTTGCTTCCTGCGAGTCCTCCCACTGCCAGCTGTACTACTCCCTGACCGAGGCCCCCCTCGGCACGGACGCACTGGCACACAGCTGGCCTTGGGCTCTTCGCAACTATGCGTTTCCCCCAGTGAGCCTTCTCGCACAGACAGTGTGCAAGGTCAGGGAGGATGAGGAGCAGGTCTTACTGGTTGTGCCTTTCTGGCCCACCAGGACCGGGTTTCTGGAACTCATGCTCCTCGCGACAGCCCCTCCCTGGTGCATCCAGACCTTTGGAACTTTCACGTGTGGCTCCTGGATGGGATACCTAGCTGATCTGCCACCTGCGGTGGTTAACATGATCACTCAGGCTAGAGCTCCCTCTACAAGGCAAGCCTATGCTCTGAAATGGAGTCTGTTCCCAAACTGGTGTTCTTCTCACCGAGAAGACCCCGAAGATGCACGATTGGAGTAGGGATTTCTTTCCTGCAAGAAATCGCCCTGGCGGGACTTCAGAGGGGTCCCTTTGAGCCGCTGGATTCAGTCAAGCTTAAGTTCGTGTCTGCTAAGAAAGCGCTCCTGACTGTGCTCATTTCCATCAAGCGGGTCGGGGACCTCCAAGCATTCCTTGTGTTGGGGCTGGCCTACTCTCATATTGTCCCAAGACCCCAGCCTGGATACGTGCCCAAGGTTCCCACCACGCCTTTCCGCGATAAGGTGGTGAACCTGGTAGCACTGCCCTCGGAGGAGGCAGATCCAGCCCTTTCGTTGATGTGTGCTGTAAGAGCACTGCGCATATACATGGACCACACCCAGAGCTTTAGATGCTCTGAGCAGCTCTTTGTCTGCTACGGAGGTCAGCAGAAAGGGAAGGCTGTCTCCAAGCAGAGGTTGGCCCACTGGATAGTGGACGCTATCACCTTGGCGTACCAATCCCAAGGCGGGCCGTGCCCCCTGGGGGTGAGGGCTCACTCCACACAGAGTGTTGCCTCCTCTTATGCGCTGGCGCATGGCGCCTCTCTGGCAGACATCTGTAGAGCTGCGGGCTTGGCAACACCAAAGCCCTTCATTTTACAGTCTCTGCTAAGAAAGCGCTCCTGACTGTGCTCATTTCCATCAAGCGGGTCGGGGACCTCCAAGCATTCCTTGTGTTGGGGCTGGCCTACTCTCATATTGTCCCGAGACCCCAGCCTGGATACGTGCCCAAGGTTCCCACCACGCCTTTCCGCGATAAGGTGGTGAACCTGGTAGCACTGCCCTCGGAGGAGGCAGATCCAGCCCTTTCGTTGATGTGTGCCGTAAGAGCACTGCGCATATACATGGACCACACCCGGAGCTTTAGATGCTCTGAGCAGCTCTTTGTCTGCTACGGAGGTCAGCAGAAAGGGAAGGCTGTCTCCAAGCAGAGGTTGGCCCACTGGATAGTGGACGCTATCACCTTGGCGTACCAATCCCAAGGCGGGCCGTGCCCCCTGGGGGTGAGGGCTCACTCCACACAGAGTGTTGCCTCCTCTTATGCGCTGGCGCATGGCGCCTCTCTGGCAGACATCTGTAGAGCTGCGGGCTTGGCAACACCAAAGCCCTTCATTTTACAGTCTCCGCGTTGAGCCAGTTTCTTCCCGTGTGTTGGTTAACATGTAATTGGCGGGAAGAGCTGGCTGGTGTCACGCTTGCTGCGCCATTCCCCCTCACCCGGGGATGCAAGCAGCTTTCTCATCCACTAAGTTCCCCGGACGGCGAACCCTGGCAGAGTATCCTCCAGCACCCCCGGCAGTCAGACTGGATGGAGCAGGCTGACGCCAGGCCCAGTATCGGTGTTAGCTTGCCCGTGTCTCCGGTCAGCCCCTGTAATGGGCTAGGTGTCCATATGGCTTGATTCCCTGCGGGCAAACCCATATGTGTATTCTTCCATGGTAAGGTTTCCCTTTCGGTAAACCCGTGTCTTCCCTTTGACAGAGTGTTCTGTCAGTCTCGGCTGGCAGTGCTTCCATCCCTACCCTCAGGTAGGACCTGCCCCTGAAACCCATTCCTTATGTAATACTGCCCCAGGCCTGGGTCAGTCCATATGAGAATCTCCACGTTACCTCCCTACGGGTAGAATGTGGCCTCCATAGCACCCTTCGGAAAGCCAGAAAGACTTGAAGCAAATCTTTCATTGAAGGTCAAAATCCCTTCTGTTAAGAAATGTATGTGGGGAAAGGAACAGCGGCTTGGCTATCTCCAACAGCGATGTACTCGCTTCCCTGAGGGTACCAAGGTCAGCGAATTTGCGCTGGGGCAGTGGGAAGGTTACAACTTTGTGTAACGTTTGTCCGACACGCGGCCGCTTGCCAACATTGGCTACGACATAGGGTTGTGATGGGGTTCAGGTTGTGGCGCTTTCCAGGGCCCCATAATGTCGTCACGACATAACTTGTAGTGACCAACAGATAGGGAACGTCTCGGTTACGTACGTAACCCTCATTCCTTGATGGAGGGAACGGAGACGTTATGTCCCCTTGCCACAACCTCGAACCATCGCTGGCGGCCATGGACAAGTTCTCGGCTCCTCAGCATACAACCTGAAGAGTGGATGCACCTGTCGCCTATTTATACCTGTATGCATGGGGAGTGGCTCAGGTATGCAAAATCCACTAGCCAAATTTCATTGCCGTTTTCTCTTAAAGTCAGAGATGATTGGGGCTCCCAAGTGAACCCCCATAATGTCTTTCATGATATAACGTCTCCATTCCCTCCATCAGGGAACGAGGGTTACGTACGTAACTGAGATGTTCTCTTTCATGCCTTAAACTATAAAATACACACGAGTTTATGCTAAACTCACACATGAGTTACAAAAACAGTCAGGTAACAGGATGATGTGAGCAGTGTGGAGTAGAGGAGACTGTCTTGGTCAGTCTCGGTGGTACAGCAGCCGTGGCGACGGGATGTAACGTCTCCGTTCCCTCTTTCAGGTAACGAGGGTTACATACGTAACCAATGTTCCCTCTAATTTTTTTACTTGCTGAGCAAAACTTTTCTCTATTGGGCAGACATTTCGGCCACCTGAGCAAAAACATTCTGTTTACCAGATATGTACAGTGCGTGCACAAAAAAAGTGTGTAACTTTTAACTTTAAAGTCTGCATGAAATCAAAATTGACTTTATTTACTTTACTAGCCCACATTGCTAGTCTTGATGTGAACAATTAATCCGTGCAAGTTAATCCGCGGAAACAAAATAGTTTGTCTTGGTAATCTTTAATCAAACTCTGAACATTTACTTCCGCTCTGGAATTGCATTCCTTCTCTGATGACGTCAGTTTGACGGCTTGGGCAAAACATCCTTAAACACACCCATCAAACCGTTAGTTTGCTATGAGAGAGAGACTGAGAGGAGGAGCGCAAAAATAAAACTACGCCCTCTCCTCAATATTCAGTTTCAGCTGGAAATATGTCACTTCACTGAAATAAAGTTGGCAGCAACTTCCGGTTCACGCAGACTTTAATTTGCTATTTGTATTTAATTTGAACCGTGACTAAATGATGTACATTTTAGGTTACCTGAGAAAACTTTTTTTTTTTACAGTATAATGCACTGCCATTCAAAATTTTGGGATCAAAAATGTTTATTAAAGAAGTTTCTTATGCTCATCAAGGCTGTATCTATTAGATAAAAATACTGATTATTATTTCACAAACTAAATATTATTGCAATTTAAAATAAAAGTTTGATATTTTAATATACTTTAAAATATAATTTATTCCTATGAAGCAAAGCTGTATTTTCAGCATCATTACTCCAGTCTTCAGTGTCACATGATCCTTCACAAATTGTTCTAATATGCTGATTTATAATAAATGTTGGAAACAGTTGTGCTGCTTAATATTTTTTTGGGACCTATGATATTTTTTTCAGGATTCTTCGATTAATAAAAAGTTAAAAAGAACAGTGTTTATTCAAAATATAAATTTTGTTTGTAATATACACTACTATTCAAAAGTCAGTATTTTTTTTAAAGAAATTAATACTTTTATACTGCAAGAATGTATTAAATGGATAAAAAGTTATAGTAAAGACTTATAGTTTTAGAAAATATTTCTATTTTGAATAAATGCTGTTATTTTTAGCTTATTATTAATCAAAGAAAAAATTATCACAGGTTCCAAAAAAAAAATAGTAAGCAGCACAACAATTTCAACACTGATAATAAATCAGCATATTAGAATGATTTCTGAAGGATCATGTAACATTTTATACTGGAGTAATGATGTTGAAAATTAAGCTTTGCTTCACCGGAATAAATTATATTTTAAAGTATATTAAAATAGGTAACCAATATTAGAAATTACAAAAATGTTTCACAACATTACTGTTTTTTTCTGTATTTTCGATCAAATAACTACATCCTTGATGAGCATAAGAGACTTATTTATTAGGCTTATAATATAGGCCTAACATAATATAATATCAAAACAAACTGAAGCATTTAAACTGATATAATAGAATAGAAAACAAACTGAAGCATTTAAACTGAGATCTGAAAGTTAAATATTTAAAATAAAAAACGTGAACGTGAAAGCTACTTCTGTAGCTTCTTCTATAGCTTCTATATCTAAATATCCCTATGAAGTACAGTTTGCATAATACACCTGTGTGTGACTGTAAATGTTTTGTTACCGTTCTGTGTCCATCATCCGCTATTTCCAGCACTTAATCAAGCCACTCTTTTTTAATACATGATGACGTTTTATTTCACATGTCATTGCATTTGCGTTGGCTCTCGATTTGAGCTATTTCATCCACAACCATTAAAATATTCAGTTTCTACAGCGACTCATTGGGCGCACATCATTCTCTTTCTATGAAACCTGTAAACCGCATTCACCAGTTCTAATTCTATAGCGATATCAACTCTGTAGTGGTTTACCCGAGCATTGCAATTCATTCGCTTTCACAAATGGCTTTCCCAACTCATTTATGCGTGTGCGCGGCACATTATTCCTTCTGCACGGCTGCGGTGCAAGAAGTGCATGGCCACACACGCGCGCAGCTTAGAGGGAACATTGTACGTAACCGAGACGTTCCCTTTCAGTCAGACACTATGAGTCACGTCGGTGACCGACGAATTAGGATCCCTACCAAAGCGCCATGGATGCTGCCCCTCCCAGTGTCCTGTGCAAGCCGCCTGCGCCCCTTTGTGGTGTAGGCCGGGGCTCGCAACAAGAAGACCAGTCACTGTTGTCATAGCATTACCCACTTAGTGAGATTGGAAACACTGGGTAACATACCCGTTCCACTTGGAACAGGAACGTTGCAGAATCCCCATTCTTCCTGAAGGAGGTTTCGGAAACACTTACACATATGAACATCCGTTTAGGTTCATATGGAAGATTATAGTTTTAGAAAATATTTCTATTTTGAATAAATGCTGTTATTTTTAGCTTATTATTAATCAAAGAAAAAAGTATCACAGGTTCCAAAAAAAAAATAGTAAGCAGCACAACAATTTCAACACTGATAATAAATCAGCATATTAGAATGATTTCTGAAGGATCATGTAACATTTTATACTGGAGTAATGATGTTGAAAATTAAGCTTTGCTTCACCGGAATAAATTATATTTTAAAGTATATTAAAATAGGTAACCAATATTAGAAATTACAAAAATGTTTCACAACATTACTGTTTTTTTCTGTATTTTCGATCAAATAACTACATCCTTGATGAGCATAAGAGACTTATTTATTAGGCTTATAATATAGGCCTAACATAATATAATATCAAAACAAACTGAAGCATTTAAACTGATATAATAGAATAGAAAACAAACTGAAGCATTTAAACTGAGATCTGAAAGTTAAATATTTAAAATAAAAAACGTGAACGTGAAAGCTACTTCTGTAGCTTCTTCTATAGCTTCTATATCTAAATATCCCTATGAAGTACAGTTTGCATAATACACCTGTGTGTGACTGTAAATGTTTTGTTACCGTTCTGTGTCCATCATCCGCTATTTCCAGCACTTAATCAAGCCACTCTTTTTTAATACATGATGACGTTTTATTTCACATGTCATTGCATTTGCGTTGGCTCTCGATTTGAGCTATTTCATCCACAACCATTAAAATATTCAGTTTCTACAGCGACTCATTGGGCGCACATCATTCTCTTTCTATGAAACCTGTAAACCGCATTCACCAGTTCTAATTCTATAGCGATATCAACTCTGTAGTGGTTTACCCGAGCATTGCAATTCATTCGCTTTCACAAATGGCTTTCCCAACTCATTTATGCGTGTGCGCGGCACATTATTCCTTCTGCACGGCTGCGGTGCAAGAAGTGCATGGCCACACACGCGCGCAGCTTAGAGGGAACATTGTACGTAACCGAGACGTTCCCTTTCAGTCAGACACTATGAGTCACGTCGGTGACCGACGAATTAGGATCCCTACCAAAGCGCCATGGATGCTGCCCCTCCCAGTGTCCTGTGCAAGCCGCCTGCGCCCCTTTGTGGTGTAGGCCGGGGCCCGCAACAAGAAGACCAGTCACTGTTGTCATAGCATTACCCACTTAGTGAGATTGGAAACACTGGGTAACATACCCGTTCCACTTGGAACAGGAACGTTGCAGAATCCCCATTCTTCCCGAAGGAGGTTTCGGAAACACTTACACATATGAACATCCGTTTAGGTTCATATGGAAGATTAGAGGTGATTGAAACCCTCATGGAAATGGCAGGAGTCTGCCGGGGAAACACGGGCTCTGAGGCTATACCTTGGAATTTACACATATGGGATCCGCTTAGGTCTCTCAAGGATTCAGTGAGAGAGGGCCTGGCGCCGGACGTTCCGCCACGTCTGGCTGCCGAGGGGACGGAGGAGCTTGACAGGGCATACAGTACAGACACTCTGGAGCAGTTTTAGCAAGCCGACACTAACCCGGGGCCTCTCAGCGCCTCTACCCGTTTGAGGTGAGAACAGGAGGATACCGGCTCTACACGAAGGCTATAGAATCTAGCGAACGTGTTGGGGGTCGCACAGCCCACAGCTCTACAAATATCTGTCAGCGAGGCGCCATGAGCCAGCGCCCAGGAGAATGCAACACTTCTAGTAGAGTGAGCTCGCAACCTGAGCGGGCAAGGCACACCCTGTGCCTGATAAGCCAGGGTGATGGCATCTACAATCCAGTGGGCCATCCTCTGCTTAAAGACAGCATTCCCCTTCTGCCGGCCTCCGTAACAGAAAAGAGCTGCTCTGGTGTACTAAAGCTTTGTGTCTGGTCTACATAGCATCTCAAGGCTCGGACGGGCCAGAGCAAGCTAGGGCTGGGTCTGCCTCCTCTGGGGGCAGCGCTTGCAGGCTCACCACCTGATCCCTGAAGGGAAAGGTGGGAACCTTGGGCACATAGCCAGGCCTCAGGATTACCTGGGAGTCAGCCGGCCCAAACTCTAGGCACGAATCGTCGACCGAAAATGCGTGCAGGTCCCCTACCCTCTTGATGGAGGCCAATGCAAGCTGGAGCAGATTTTTAATTGAAAGAAGCATTAGCTCATCTGACTGAAAAGGCTCAAATGGGCCCTGCTGTAGTGTTTTAAGCACCAGAGACTGGTCCCAAGAGAATATGGTGAGAGGCCGGGGAGGATTTAACCTTCTCGCCCCCCTAAGGAACCTGATGACCAGGTCATGCTTCCCTACCGACTTCCCTTCCATGGGGTCATGGTTAGCAGCAATCGCAGCGACATAGACTTTAAGGGTGGAGGGAGACAGGGTTGGCCCTTGCTGCAAAAAGGAAAGCACGACCCTGATTGGGCATCTCCGGGGGTCTTCTCAATGAGAAGAACACCACTCGATTAATAGGTTCCCTTTCAAGGCATAAGTGTGTCTTGTAGACGGTGCTCTCGCCGAAGTGATGGTGTCAACCACCTCTTGGGGTAGGTAACCAAGAACCTCCACAGGGTGCCCCCATCTCTGAGTCTGCATTAGTTGCGGGAACCAGGTCCGAATGGGCCAATACGGCACCAGAAGCTGGACCTGCTCCTCGTCCTCCCTGACCTTGCACAGCATCTGTGCGAGAAGGCTAACTGGGGAAAACGCATACTTGCGCAGGCCCCGCGGCCAGCTGTGTGCCAGTGCGTCCGTGCCGAGTGTTCCCTTGGTCAGGGAGTAAAACAATTGGCTGTGAGAGGTTTCTGGAGAGGCAAACAGGTCTACCTGAGCGGCTCCGAAATGTCTCCAAATCAGCTGGACCATCTGGGGATGGAGTTTTCACTCTCCGGTAGCGTAGCTCAGCCGTACGGTTGAGCAGACCCGCAATGTGAATGGCACGAAGTGACCTCAGACCCTTCCGACACAGTTTGGGCAATAAAAGGTGCCGTCCATGACCTGGCGAGCTCCTCATGTACCTCTGGGAAGAAAGTCATCGAGGCAGGGTGCTGAGAACCAGCGCGAGCCACCCCGAGCTCTCAACGGAAAAGAAAAGAAACTAAAGTAAATAAATAGAAGTAAAGTTTGACGAGACTAGGTGGCGTTTCTCCTCATGGTTTTGGAGGAGCTGGCGTGTAAGCCAGAGCATGCTCAAAGAGGGCAAAAAGCGATGACTGAAAAGCACGGCTAGAAGCCATGACCAAAAAAAACTAAAGAGCTAAAAAGCGCGATGACTAAAAAGCATAGCTCAAAGCTATGACTAAAAAGCCGCATGGCTAAAAGTGATGACTTGAAGCAGTGGCTAGAAGCTAAAGCTAAGAAGCTAGACACTAAAAGTGATGAATTGAAGCTAAAAACATGACTAAAAAGCATAGACTAAAAGCCTAATTTGATGGTGTCCAGAGTATTTAAACTGGGTTGTTGGCCACATCCCAAATGGTGTTTTGACCAATTAGACACTGTCTTAGCTCGGGGTGTTGCTATGTTTCTCCTCCCAATTCATAAATCAAATGTTATCTCATCAGTCACATGGTCCGAGTTTTCCCGCTCCTGCAGAGTATAATTTTGGACATTATTTCTATAACAAGAATATGATACATTTGACAAAAAATTTATTGGAAGAAACGTTTCAAGCAAGAAGATTCAAACACACACATACGAAGTTATTCAATAGTTATTAAAAATACATACACAATACGTGATTAAAACATGATAGTCTAATGTGTGGGTTAGATAAATGATATGGAGTTAAGCAATGGACTGATATTAGTTTATAAGCCTTTTTGAGTTCATTTTGGTGCATCTACATCTGTAAAAGACAGTTTCTGTACCATTTCTCTGAACATAAGTACATGTTCTGTGAAAACCAGAGGTTAAGAGGTCTCATAAGGAATCTCAGTCTGTTCTTTGTCTTCTAGGTGGGGGGAAAGTCAATCCAAAGAGCTTGTGATTGTGATTGCTATCACTGGTTTACATGTGATGGTCATGCTGTGAAAATTGACAATCTCCTTCCTGAGTTGTTATGCTCAGTGTGTTCTTTTGTGTTAATGTTGAAAGCTGTTCTGTAAAAGGGTTGGTTAGGCTTGCTTCAGACTGGCTGGCGCTAGAATCTGATTTATGAACATCCTGTTGTCTTCTGCATTTCTGTGGAATTCGGCTCCTCGTGTTTCAACCATGTTCTTGATCGAATCTTAAATTGTCTGATTGGGTCTGATACCCTACAATACAAATACAATGCCATATAGCATAAAATATTTACTACGGCAAACCAGCTATTCTCCCGTAGAAGATGATGACAGTACAACATCACAAAGTAACAGTTAAAGTCACGCATTTGAACAGTGATTCTCAATTCCAGTCCTGGGGACCCACTGCTCTGCCCATTTTGCATGTCTCTCTTATCTGACACACTCAGTTCAGTTCATGGATCTCTCCTAACAAGCTGATGATCTGAATCTGGTGTTTTAAATAAGGGAGACATGCAAAATGTGCAGAGCAGGGGGTCCCCAGGACTGGAACTGAGAAACAGTGCATTAGAAAACCAGAACACCATTGCTGTTCCATTAGCAGCTGTTGCTTAAGGTCCTTGAGGTGGAAATGTGGCCACGATGCCAAGCAGACCACCGTCAATTATTTCTTACATAAATTTAAAAAAATCCCCCTTTGAGCATAATTCCTCTAGTGCTTTCCTAACTTTCCATTTAAAATAGGAATTGCTTTTATCATGGAGCAGAATTTCAATCCACTCCTTTTTTATTATATAACAACTAGGGAAACATTTTTTTTTCTTAAAGGGGACATCGGATGCCCATTTTCCACAAGTTGGTATGACTCTTTTAAGGTCTTCATGAGATGTCTGTCGCTGGATGACAGTTTTCAGACTTTTCAGACAGTCCATTACAAACTGGCTGTGTGCAGGGCACAATGATTTCTGCAATGCTGAAAAAGCGAGTGGAATCCAGTCATAAAAGTGGAATTTAGTGTATAACGTGGAATGTCAAATTTTGGATGAATATATCAAAAGTAGGCAAGTACACAAATCAAAACATGATATGAACTAGTGTCTGTAAATATTATGCTGTAAAAATACTATTTAAAACTGAATCCTGCATATTAAAGTATGTATGTTTTTGTGTGAATGGATGGCACAGACATGCGGTTTTGTTAACTATACATATACTGAAGCGCACATGACGCTTGCGGCATTTTCAGTTTCTGCCGCCTCAACATAGGAGTACATGAACACAAACATGAACTTGTTTAATAACACATTGAGCATTTATACATGCAAGTGCTTGTATTTATATATACATAATAAATATACACAGTACACATTAATTTAGTATGTAAACAAAAACATTTTTTTTTGTTTTGGATGTGATTAATCGCAATTAATGTGTTGACAGCACTATATATATATATTATGCATGTATTAATATATTAATCCATTTATATGCATATATATTATATTGCACATATTAATTTTACAGGCAATGTCCGGTATCTGATATATTTGGGATCTGAGAGGTGACCGAGGGTCTGAACCATGTCATGAATCCAGTAACTGGCTAAATTAGAAATAAAATGTATAGTAAATATATAATTGTTGCAAAGATATACAGTAAAACACAAAGTCTCAAATTCACAGGTTCATAAAATGTAATGTACATCACGATTACATAATTTATACAATACAATCGTACAATCATTGAACTTTGTTAACATTCTGTGCAACATCTGTTACAGCTGTTTGCAAGCTTTTATAATCCATAGAATTTTTTTGCGAATTTCAGGAAAATTGAAGCCATAAACAAGAGGGTTCAGGATGGGTGGTACAATGAGAAACTCTAATGAAAGAATGATTGACAGGCCTATAGGGAGGTCCAAAGTTGCAACCCGACTCAAAGTGACCTCGCAAAAAAGAGCTACTGAGAAATTTAAGAGGATCACTATGTGTGGAATACAAGTTTGATATGCTTTTCTCCTGAAATCTAGTGAGCTTTTTCTACAAATTATAAGGATTTTAACATAAGAGTATAATATAAAACTTAAAGGCATGATGAGAGTTGTGGTCAGTATGAAAAAGCCAAAAACATTATTAACAATAGTGTTTGCACAAGAAAGCTTAACAATTTCCCAGTTGTGACAGTACACCTTCCACAGTTTGTTACCACACATCG
>NW_015506839.1:106994-127838 GCF_001515645.1 Sinocyclocheilus grahami | reverse complement strand
ATATATATATATTAGTGCTGTCAAACGAATAATCGCGATTAATCGAATCCGAAATAAGTTTTTGTTTACATAATGTATGTAGGTGTACTGTGTTTATTTATTATATGTATATATAAATACACACACATACAGTATAAATTTTGAAAATATTTACATGTATATACATTTATATATTTATATTATTATATTATATATAAATATATTTAGTATATAATCATAACATATTTTTCTTAAATATATACATGCAAGTGCTTGTATTTATATATACATAATAAATATACACAGTACTTAGTATGTAAGTATGTAAACAAAAACATTTTTTTTTGTTTTGGATGTGATTAATCGCAATTAATGTGTTGACAGCACTATATTATGCATGTATGCATGTATTAATATATTAATCCATTTATATGCATATATATTATATTGCACATATTAATTTTACAGGCAATGTCCGGTATCTGATATATTTGGGATCTGAGAGGTGACCGAGGGTCTGAACCATGTCATGAATCCAGTAACTGGCTAAATTAGAAATAAAATGTATAGTAAATATATAATTGTTGCAAAGATATACAGTAAAACACAAAGTCTCAAATTCACAGGTTCATAAAATGTGATGTACATCACGATTACATAATTTATACAATACAATCATACAATCATTGAACTTTGTTAACATTCTGTGCAGAATCTGTTACAGCTGTTTGCAAGCTTTTATAATCCATAGAATTTTTTTGCGAATTTCAGGAAAATTGAAGCCATAAACAAGAGGGTTCAGGATGGGTGGTACAATGAGAAACTCTAATGAAAGAATGATTGACAGGCCTATAGGGAGGTCCAAAGTTGCAACCCGACTCAAAGTGACCTCGCAAAAAAGAGCTACTGAGAAATTTAAGAGGATCACTATGTGTGGAATACAAGTTTGATATGCTTTTCTCCTGAAATCTAGTGAGCTTTTTCTACAAATGATAAGGATTTTAACATAAGAGTATAATATAAAACTTAAAGGTATGATGACAGTGGTGGTCACAATGAAAAAGCCAAAAACATTATTAACAATAGTGTTTGCACAAGAAAGCTTAACAATTTCCCAGTTGTGACAGTACACCTTCCACAGTTTGTTACCACACATCGTGAGTCTGGCATTTAATATACCAGCAATACCAACACAAAGCATCGGATAAATCCAGCTTATAGCTATTAAAACAGATAAAATCCTGGGGGTCATTATGTTGTTGTATTGTAATGGTTTGCTGATTGCTACATACCTGTCAAATGCCATTAACATTAATATTGTGTTTTCATTTGTTGCATATGAATAAATGACAAAAGCCTGTAAGATACATGCTGCACGGGAGACTGAGTGTGTATCAGACAGCAAGTCTGTCAGTAACCTCGGGAAAAAAGCAGCTGTTCCAAACACAGAGTTGACGGATAAACATGAAATCAGAATGTACATGGGCTGGTGCAATGTCCTTTCCAGAAAAATTGCAAGAATAATAAGGGCATTAAAGAATACAATAGCACAATATAGAATAAATCCCAATCCGAAGAAAGCATATCTTATGTATCCAATATTTTCAAACAACATCAAGTAAAAATATGTTCCATTTTCCATTTTCCATTAAGCAAAGAATGAACAAATAAACAGTTTTGATGGTTATCAGCTTTAGATAACCACAATGTTTTAAATAATATATCAAGTGAATATAAAGTCAGTTAAACAATATACATGTGATTGCATCCAGAAATACCTTCTGTGATATGATCTGAAATTACCATCACTTAATCTTCAAATAATGTGTGAATGTGCAGAGAATTAGTTCTACTTGTGCTGTGGTTTAGAAGAACTAAGAGTCACCAGTACATGCTATTTTTTTATAGTATAAACATGTCTCGGGAGACCTCTCTGCTGTGCTTGATTTGCATAAACAGCACAGACTCCTAGAATCCATAGTGGGCAAAATTCTTGTAACTCAAAACTTACTGATTAAACTGCAAGCTGTTGTTGCAAACAATTAGCTACAAAATACATATTTTTAGACACTTACAAAATGCATACTTTTAAGCCTGAAAAGACTGTAACACAAAAACTTGTGTTGGTTGAAAATGTGCAGTGTGGTGTGCAAACACAACTAATCAGGTCTGTGAAATTTTGGAAAGACATTTTATTTGAAATGAAGTTTCAACATAATATTTAAAGTGTCTGGGGTTTTATATGGTACTCTTGGGTAGATTTGCAGACAAGGTTGCACTATTTTTTCTCAGTTGTATTTGTCTTTTAGATGGCAAAGGTCATGTCTTAACACAGCCTTCGCCAGCAGGCGGTGATATTGATCTGGGTTTAATTTAGCAGTGTGTGGTGGATGCACCCCTCCTAATATTATGGTTATGATATTAAATGATTTGTGCTTGAAATCATGTGGACATTCTCATTGTGATCAGTATTTCCTTGACGTTGTGTCTCGTTGATAAATTAAGACATATGCAAGTAAGTAGTTCCTTTTCCAAATGATTAATCATGTTTTAATTATAATTATGGTGGCACAATGTACATAATTTGCCTGCTTTTGTAGATATGATATTACTGATCTACTGCTTAGCAGTTTATTATATTATAAAATAGTGGTAGTGTTTTTAAACATTATTAAAACTGATTTATGTCATTCTCTTCTGATAATTTTCTATCATTGTTTATATGATTTTAAGTATGTTATTATTGCCTAATTAGTTTACTGATTCCAATCCTATGTATTCCTAGCAATAATAAATTATTTATTTTCTTCTCCATAAACTCTGATTTACTTCTTTATCCTCCCACTTAGGAGAAGAGAGGTAGAGGTCGAAGGCCCAGTTGTATGGAAAAACCTACTGGTCTGACTCAAACATTGCCACATCCAGGGACATCTTCCGTGCTGCCTCAGTGCCAGTAAGCTGAATTTCACACTACATACTCTAAAAAGATATGGTGCTCACTGAATTGATCAGCCACAGTCCTGTAAGTCATATTTGGTTAGATTCATCAGACAGTCCGGTAGCTCCTTGCAAGTTGTTGAAGTGGATGGTTCAGGGTTTGACAACCTTTCAATGTAGGCAAATATTTGTGTTAGCACACCATATTTCTCTCTCTTGCCGAAACCCCAAATCAGCGGAGGGAAGCTTGATAAATTATTATAAATAGTGTAAGTGTGAAAAAATTTGGCTTGCTGTCCAAAGCATCCACATAGCAGACACTTTTAAACTGGCACTGCTGACCTCCTGTCAGCAAATCCTATCAGCAAAGCCATATGTGGCAATGATGGTACAGAATGTTTTGAATGAATGATGCATTTATATAGCTCTTTATTGTGTATTGCTGTACACCCAAAGCGCTTTTACAATCGTGTTGGGGGGTTTCTTCAACCACCACCAGTGTGCAGCATCCACCTGGATGATGCGACAGCAGCCACAGTACAACGGCACCAGTGTGCTGACCACACACCAGCTACAGGTGGAGAGGAGAGAGAGTCATAGAGTAAATCAAGTGGATGGGGATTATTAGGAGGCCGTGATTGACAAGGACCAGTGGAGGGAATTTGGCCAGGGTTACACCCCTACTCTTTACGAGGAGTGCCATGGGATTTTTAATGACCACAGAGAGTCAGGACCTCGGTTTAACGTCTCCTCTGAAGGACGGTGCTTATTGACAGTATAGTGTCCGCATCATGTACCCAACAAGATCCCCAACTTGAGTTCTGGCTGATCTATTATTACTTCGCTGGTGTGTGCTATTTCATCTACAGTCAAAAAACATCTTAGACACTAAAATACTTTAAGGCACTAAATTATCCATAGGTTATGAATGTGTGTTTCCCTGCCTATGGTTGAGATTCTGCTTTGGCATTGGGTTAGATGTTACTTAGATTTAGTGTTGATAAAGTTTACTTGATAACTGATATTCTGTCCTAGTTCATGGCTGGTTAGATGTTATTAACTGACTGGAACATGGGCCAGTTATTGTGTGGCCCTTTTCTGTATCCCTAGGGCCATATTCACCAGAAATCATATGGCTAAAAGTTACTCCTAATGTGGAAATTTAGGAGTAGGAGCAAAAATTAGGGATGTCCTGCTCCTAATTTTAGGATTTGTAAAGTTTTCACCCAAGGGTAATTCACCAAACTGAAAGTAGCTGCTGATCTCCCCTTATGCAAAGAAAATATGTTTCCTAATATATAAAGGATCAATATATTAAATGCCATAATGGTATATTAGAAATCATACAGAATAATATAGTGTAAATATATTACAATACATTGAATAATAAATTTTTCTAGGATTATTTTTCTAGGATAATCTATTTTTATAGGTTTTCCTATATTGAAAAATATATGACAATGTATTTACTAATATATCACAATATATGTAATTTTATATTCAGTAACACTTTATAATGTATAGATGTACATGTGATGAGATATGGAATGTGTGCATGCGTAAAAATATATTGAACATATATTCATGCAGTATATACGCAAACATATATGGAAATATACATTTTTAATATTTAACAATCATTTATGACATACACATTTCATATTTTAAAATATAGCTAGTTTACAATAGCATAAACAGACCTGCTCATAATAAAGAACTTAGTGAACAGACTATCACTTTGCTGAACAGTGCACTACCATTACTGTTTAAATAAAGTAACATATAATTTAACAATGTTTGGCCAATTGTGTTCCTGACCACAGACTCTACTCTTCTGCACAATGGTAAGCCCACAAACTTACACATACCAGAAACCCTTTTACATTACACTTATGTGCGTATCTGCATGTTGTATATGCTTTACAATTTTGTCTTTATCATTGTCTTGGTACATTAAGCCACATTAAGCATTATTTGTGTTGAGCGTTTTAAAGTCCCTTTTCAAGTTCTGCTAATTCACAAGCCGAGTGAGAGTAATACTCGTGAAGGTGATGTTAATTATTAAACCAAACAAAATCAAAACACGCAGCAATATGATTATTTTACTGAGTGACAGGCAGTGGGTTTAATTGTGGGTGACATTATTAATAGATATACTATCCGCTGTCTTCTTGTCATCTCTGAGACCTGCTTCCCTTGGAGTTTTTAGACATAGAAAAGGCGAAAAAATACACTGCATTGTCCAGTTTTCTCTCAGAACGAGGATCAGAGTTACTTTTGCAATTCTCGATGCAGCATGAATGACAAACAATGGTGACATTTGGAAAATCAAAATACTGCCCTGAACTCAATAGCAGAGAGGCAGCGAAATCCTCTCAGTATGGCGGATAAACAAAGCAGTTTCCCAGAGCTCAACGCAGCATGACATCAGCTTCACATTCTCTATACAAACAGAAACTTAATTGACTTCGCAGCAATCCGTCAAAATAAAAGTTTGGTTTAATTTGAAGAAACTGTGACAGAAATATGTAACTTAATATAAAGACAGTAATAGTGCTACTAATATTTTTTTATTATTAAAACATTATTATCTTTAAGGAATATTTATCAGAATTGATTTACCAGAAAAAAATGTTTTTTTTCAAATGCTTTTTATTGTTAAAATTTAATGAGACCATTAAAATGGAATCCAAAAAGTTAATGTTAAACACAGCATTTGGTAAAAATAAAACCAAACTTAAACTTTTCATAAATTGAGGTTAAATTGTTTAAGTTCCATGAAGTCGATTAATTATACATGTTAATTACATTCTTTTAAATTTTGTGCATTTATATGTATATATACGTATATGTATTTATATGTATATATAAATCGCATCCGAAATAAAAGTTTTTGTTTACATATGCATGTGTACTGTGTTTATTTATTATGTATATATATAAATACACACACACACAGTATATATTTTGAAAATATTTACATGTATATACATTTATATATTTACATTATTATATTTTATATTGTATATACATATATTTAATATATAAACATACCACATTTTTATTAAATATATACATGCATGTGTTAGTATATATATATATATATATATATATATATAGACAGAGGTGTAAAGTATTGGAGTAAATGTAATTAGTTACTGTACTTGAGTATCTTTTCGGATACTTTGTAGTTGTACTGAGTATCAAAGATATTAGCAACTTTTACTCTCTACTTCACTACATTTTTGAATGAGTATCTGTACTCTTTACTCCACTACATTTGAAACGAGTGTTGCAGTTACACACTACATTTTGCATGGACCTAACTTTTTCTACAGCAGTTTATTTCTGCTACAAAAGACGTGATACTGCCTACTACAGGGCACCAAAAGTACTGCATCTTGTGCATTTTGCCCTTACTCACCCAGACTTTTCAACAAGGCTACTTTATGTGAATGCGAGTTCCTTAGCAAGTATTTGTGAATCACAGGTGTTTTACATATGAGATGAGGACATGACTGCAGCCAGCAATGAGGCCCAAACCAGCACAGCCAGTGCAAGAAGACTTCAGCTTTTTAATTTTACTTAACATTATTTTATGTATCCATTATACTGGAGACCTTTTTGAAAGAATTTTTTTTTTGTTGTTGTAATTTTGAGGTGTTCCATTTTATTTTGGTTTTAGAAAATAAACGTGATTGCTGTCCTCACAAATCAGTTCCCCTTGATTAGTCTCCTCAGGGGTATCTTATCTTGTTAAGCTTGTTAGCCCCCTGTGTGTATATATAGCCCTAGTTTTTCTTTAGTTCCTTGTGAGCTGTTGAATGTAATGGTTGTCTCTTTGCCAGTCATTCTGTTCTCTTTGGTTTTTGGTTTGTTCTAGTTTTACCATTAAATACCAGCAGATAGATCTTTGCCTCTGCCTGTTTTCCGCAGCTTCTCCACAACGTTACAGTTTTTGACTAGTATGTCTCTTTGACTAGTGCATCTTTGAGCCTATATTTAGTATAAGTAAAATACTTAAGCACTGTTAAAATCAAATTCTCTAGACTTTTATTCAAGTTGTTTTGGAATTGGTGACTTGTAACGTGTAGTGGAGTAATTTTCACTGTAAGGTATCTGTACTTTTACTAAAGTATGGTTTTAAGTTACTCTTTACACCTCTCTATATACATAATAAATATACACAGTACACACACGTTTAGTATGTAAACAAAAACTTAAATTTTTATTTTGGATGTGATTAATCACAATTAATCGTTTGACACCACTAATATATATACCATGTCATGAATTCAGTAACAGGCTAAATTAGAAATAAAATGTATAGTAAATATATAATTGTGGCAAAGATTTACAGTAAAACGCGCAAAGTCTCAAATTCACAGGTTCATAAAATGTGATGTACATCACGATTACATAATTTATACAATACAATCGTACAATCATTGAACTTTGTTAACATTCTGTGCAGCATCTGTTACAGCTGTTTGCAAGCTTTTATAATCCATAGAATTTTTTTGTGAATTTCAGGAAAATTGAAACCATAAACAAGAGGGTTCAGGATGGGTGGTACAATGAGAAACTCTAATGAAAGCATGATTGACAGCTCTATAGGGAGTTCCAAAGTTGCAACCCGACTCAAAGTGACCTCGCAAAAAAGAGCTACTGAGAAATTTAAGAGGATCACTATTTGTGGAATACAAGTTTGATATGCTTTTGTCCTGAATTCTAGTGAGCTTTTTCTACAAATGATAAGGATTTTAACATAAGAGTATAATATAAAACTTAAAGGCATGATAACAGTTGTGGTCAATATGAACAAGCCAAAAACATTATTAACAATAGTGTTTGCACAAGAAAGCTTGACAATTTCCCAGTTGTGACAGTACACCTTCCACAGTTTGTTACCACACATCGTGAGTCTGGCATTTAATATACCAGCAATACCAACACAAAGCATCGGATAAATCCAGCTTATAGCTATTAAAACAGATAAAATCCTGGGGGTCATTATGTTGTTGTATTGTAATGGTTTACTGATTGCTACATACCTGTCAAATGCCATTAACATTAATATTGTGTTTTCATTTGATGCATATGAATAAATGACAAAAGCCTGTAAGATACATGCTGCACGGGAGACTGAGTGTGTATCAGACAGCAAGTCTGTCAGTAACCTCGGGAAAAAAGCAGCTGTTCCAAACACAGAGTTGACGGATAAACATGAAATCAGAATGTACATGGGCTGGTGCAATGACCTTTCCAGAAAAATGGCAAGAATAATAAGGCCATTAAAGAATACAATAGCACAATATAGAATAAATCCCAAACCGAATAAAGCATATCTTATGTATCCAATATTTTCAAACAACATCAAGTAAAAATATGTTCCATTTTCCATTTTCCATTAAGCAAAGAATGGATTCATTGACCTGAGGATGAGAACAGAAAAAGTTAATGTGATCTTTATGTATCTTATAAATAAACAGTTTTGATGGTTATCAGCTTTAGATAACCACAATGTTTTAAATAATATATCATGTGAATATAAAGTCAGTTATACAATATGCATGTGATTGCGTTACCAGAAATAACTTCTGTGATATGATCTGAAATTACCATCACTTCATCTTCAAATAATGTGAATATGTAGAGAATTAGTTCTACTTGTGCTGTGGTTTAGAAGAACTAAGAGTCGCCAGTACATGCTGTTTTTTATAGTATAAAACACGTCTCTGGAGACCTCTCTGCTGTGCTTGATTTGCATAAACAGCACAGACTCCTCAAATCCTTAAAACAGGTTGTGTGGCACAGTGGGCAAAACTCTTGTAACTCAAAACTTACTGATTAAACTGCAAGCTATTGTTGCAAACAATTTGCTACAAAATACATCTTATTTTTACACACTTACAAAATGCATACTTTTAAGCCTGAAAAGACTGTAACACAAAAACTTGTGTTGGTTGAAAATGTGCAGTGTGGTGTGCAAACACAACTAATCAGGTCTGTGAACTTTTGGAAAGACATTTTATTTGAAATTAAGTTTCAACATTATATTTAACCCTTGTGCGTCAATTAAAAAAAGTTACACATAGGTCCATAGTGGACAAAAATGTCCATGTCAAAAAACTGTCATAAAAATGTGAAGCTTGGGAGCACAGAGTTAAGTTTGGTTTCATTTTAAATACGACCCATGGCAGATTATTGCTGAAGTTAAAAAAGTTTAAAAAGTGAAACAAAAAAAAAAAAGTTCTGGATATTTAGGTTTATGAAAATGATTTATGTACGATTATTTATATAAAATATATATTTTATGAAACATGTTGAACTCTATACCTGCTAGAAAGTCAAATCCATAAATCTAAACAAGTTGTATTCCAAATTTGAGGTTGATATCTCAAACAATGAGCTTTCAGTAAGATTTTGTTTGGGCGCAGTACCAAATTTTCCCCATTAGATGCCAGCAAAACTCTGCTGGTGCACACAGTGGTTGGATTTGTGATTTGCAGTAGAGTTTTTCTCTCTCAAATATTACAAGAACACACACGCACAAAATTTTTTTTTTTTTTTATGACACATACAAACCACACTCTGACATCCATACCAACACACCCACACAATTATAGCTGCATTATTTATCCAATTGGCGCTATAATATGCAGAAGCAGAAAACAGAAATAAAGCGAGTATTTTCTTTATAGGTCAAACCTGAAAAAAATGGCACCATTTGGTAAAATTTTTCAAACAATTTAATTTTAAAGCCTTGCCAATATAATGAAAGCCTATCAACAAAAATTGCATAATTTTACAGTTAAATGGCACTGCGATTAAAAATGGGGACATTTTTGTCCTTAAGGTCCTGAGAGGAACAATTTTTTGTACCTAGTGCAAAACTGATTTATTAAAGGAAATGGAAGTGAAATAGTAAAATTCCAATAAAAATACACACCTGTGCCAAAATGTATGCAGTTGGCAATAACACAGGCAAAATGATAAAAAAAACTGAAAAGGACAAAAAGTGTCTGGGGGATATTGTACTCTTGGGTAGATTTGCAGACAAGTTTGCACTATTTTTTTCTCAGTTGTATTTGTCTTTTAGATGGCAAAGGTCATGTCTTAACACAGCCTTCGCCAGCAGGTGGTAAAATTGATCTGGGTTTAATTTAGCAGTGTGTGGTGGATGCACCCCTCCTAATATTATGGTTATGATGTTAAATTATTTGTGCTTGAAATCATGTGGACATTCTCATTGTGATCAGTATTTCCTTGATGTTGTGTCTAGTTGATAAATTAAGACATATGCAAGTAAGTAGTTCCTTCACCCAATGATTAATCCTGTTTTAGTTATGGCGGCACAATGTACATAATTTGCCTGATTTTGTAGATATGATATTACTGATCTACTGCTTAGAAGTTTATTATATTAATAAAATAGTGGTAGTGTTTTTAAACATTATTAAAACACTGATTTATGTCATTCTCTTCTGATAATTTTCTATCATTGTTTATATGATTTTAATTATGTTATTATTGCCTAATTAGTTTACTGATTCCAATCTTTCTTTTCTTCTCCATAAACTCTGATTTACTTCTTTACCCTCCCACTTAGGAGAAGACAGGTAGAGGTTCGAAGGCCCAGTTGTCAGAATCAGAATCAGAATGAGCTTCATTGCCAGGTATGTTTACACATACGAGGAATTTGTTTTCTTAACAGAAGCTTCTACAGTCGACAATTGTATGTACAGGTATATAACAATAGACAGTTGTATGTACAGGTATATTATGTGCAAATTGAAATGTAGACTAAGTATGTGTGTTAGATAAATAAGTGTATGAGTGAATAAATAGTGTGTGTTCCACAGTTATCGTCAGGTGTTCATGAGATGGATTGCCTGAGGGACCAGAAACATGCAGGGACATCTTCTGTGCTGCCTCAGTGCCAGTAAGCTGAATTTCACACTACATACTCTAAAAAGATATGGTGCTCACTGAATTGAGCAGCCACATTCCTGTAAGTCATATTTGGTTAGATTCAGGGTTTGACAACCTTTCAACGTAGGCAAAAATTTGTGTTAGCACATCATATTTCTCTCTCTTGCCGAAACCCTAAATCAGCGGAGGGAACTGGAAGCTTGATAAATGATTATAAATAGTGTAAGTATGAACATATTTGGCTTGCTGTCCTTAAAGCATCCATATAGCAGCATTTTAAGCTGGCACTGCTGGCCTCCTGTCAGCAAATCCTATCAGCAAAGCCAAATGTGGCAATGATGGTACAGAATGTTTTGCCCCAGATCAGTCTTGTTACCATGTGACCATTTTCGTGTGACCTTTCCTGAAGACATCTCAAAAATGTGTAGGCTTTTTTGCACTAGTTATTGCTTTTGTAATATGTAATTTAAACACTTTGTAAAACTATACATTTTAAGTTTAACACAACATATTAAAATATACAGGCTACATGTTTTCTTTTTGGGCTACATGTTGTAGAGACCTATATAATTGCAGAGTTTAGCTTTAACCCTCAAACATAGGCTTTTTTTCTTTGGGTTTGTTAAAGGGGTCATATGATGCGATTACAATTTTTAGTTTCTCTTTGGAGTGTTACAAGCTCGTGGTGCATAAAGATCTGTAAAGTTGCAAAGACTAAAGTCTCAAATCCAAAGAGATATTCTTTATAAAAGTTAAGAGTCAGCCACACCTACCTAAAACAGCTCGTTCTAAAACGCCCCCACATATCTACGTCACGATGTGGGAAGATTTGCATAACGCCGCCCAAATGTTCACGCAAAGAAAGAAGGCGTAACTTTTATTCTCGCTGTAGTATTGTTGTTGCCGCCGCCATGCTGTGAATGCGCTGTGTTTCGTTGTGAAAGCGAAACTACTTTGGTTGGCCTTTCAAAAGAGGATGATATCCGCTTCGTCATGCATGGTGCTGGTCGCTGAGGAAATACACCAACTTCGCGCTGTCGATTGCCGGATCGGCTTTCACCATGGACGAAGTGGAGTCCTGGGGTCGTCACATGTGCTTGTCGCTAGCCCGCCGGATGCTCCTTCGTCGAATCCGCCGGCCACGCCATTCTCAAGCCCGCCCGCCGCTGCTCACTCAAGCCGGCCTCCGCTCACTCTAGGCCGCGGTGTGTGACGCTGTTTTGTTGTGAAAGCGGAAACTTTGTTTGACCTTCCAAAAGAGGACACGACTAGAAATCAGTGGTTAAGTTGTATTTACAACACTGTTCCAGAACCCAAATATTCAGATGTGTCCAGCGCATTTTATGCAGGACTGTTTCCTGATCCTGGGAGAGTAGACTACAATGCCGGCTGTCAGACAGTAAGTACGTTTTTTTATATATAAAAAAAATTGCCAATGACGATTCAAACGCAAGTTTTTTGGGCAGTGTAGAGTAGCACTTGTTGTCTGTCATTTCTCCGATCACAAATGCAGACATGGTTTTATGTTTGTAAAAAGACAGTATAAGTCATTATAATCCGTAATTATGTCCCCACTGGATGCAATAAATGCCTCGTTTATAGTGGGTTTTCATGTTTTTGTCTCGTTGCTCCGGCCGGACAGGGAATCACAATATGGTGAGGGGCGTAACATTTCCGTCACACGCTTGAGGTATTCGGCCAATCACAACGCATTGGATAGCTGGCCAGTCAGAGGACACCTCGCTTTTCAGACCGATGAGCTTTGTAAAAATCTACGCGTTTCAGAAAGGCGGGGCATAGAGGAGAAGCAATAATGTACAGTAAGTGGAACACATGTGTTTTTTAACCTTAAACCGCATAAATACATTTCATTACACCAAATACACAAAATAATGTTATTTTTAGCAGCATCATATGACCCCTTTAATGGCTGAGGTTTAGGGCGGCACAGCGGCTCAGTAGGTAGCACTGTTGGGTACCCAACAAGATCCCCAACTTGAGTTCTGGCTGATCTATTATTATTTCCCCCGTGTGTGCTATTTCATCTACAGTCAAAAAACATCTTAGACACTAAAATACTTGAAGGCACTAAATTATCCATAGGTTATGAATGTGTGTTTCCCTGCCTATGGTTGAGATTCTGCTTTGGCATTGGGTTAGATGTTACTTAGATTTAGTGTTGATAAAGTTTACTTGATAACTGATATTCTGTCCTAGTTCATGGCTGGTTAGATGTTATTAACTGACTGGAACATGGGCCAGTTATTGTGTGGCCCTTTTCTGTATCCCTAGGGCCATATTCACCAGAAATCATATGGCTAAAAGTTACTCCTAATGTGGAAATTTAGGAGTAGGAGCAAAAATTAGGGATGTCCTGCTCCTAATTTTAGGATTTGTAAAGTTTTCACCCAAGGGTAATTCACCAAACTGAAAGTAGCTCCTGATCTCAGAACATCTATATTGCACTGAAGCATGCTTGCTCGTCAATCTGCATCTCAACCAAGTAAATATACTGGAATATTAAAATGACATCAAACTTTTAATAAGTTATTGGCCTAATCACAAAAATTGTCTTCTTAGTGTTGTCTTCCTTTTTTCTGTTTTATCCATTGAAGTATGCTTTCATTGATAAGGGGCAACTGAACATAATTAACCATAGGTATGTAACCATTACCTGATTATGTTGTGTTTGTATTTCATATAGTATATCGGTCCTTCCTGCTGTTTGCCTGCTTTGCTTCATTACCAATGGCGAATCATAGCAGGATGAATTAAAAGAGCATGTTCATAGAAAGGGACATAATCCAGAGCAACATGGTCAACCCTGCCTTACTCTTACATTAAAAATCCCTTAGCAAAACATATTCTTAAGAGTTTTGTAAATCGGTTTTAAGCTGAAAGTCTCAGCTAGAAACTCTTAGGAAGACAGCTAGTGGTAAAATGAAAATCTTTGTAAATACACCCCCAGATATTGACTAAAAAAGGGTCATTATTCTGTGCTGTAAGTGGGTCGAGAGAAAACTGGCTGTGTGGACCAGTTTTGACAGGTAACTGTCTGAATATTATAGGCCCAAAAAGCCCAAAAAATACAACTTAAAAAATAAAAATAAAAGTAAACTTGTGAAGACATTGGAACTTCTTTTTGATGTTGTTTGTTTGAATAGCCATCTATGATATGGTGACCACCTGATTATTTCTTGGTTGCAGGACAGTAGATGTTATCTTCTGGGAGACGTGTGTGAGAGATTCATTTACTACTATTATACTATGTAATTATTGATTTACATTAGCTGTAAAGCATAGGCGGATGGTGCACCAACTTGGGTAAGGCTAAAAGTAGCCTAATGTTAGTGTTATATAATTAACTACGCACGTAACATTTTTTAGGCAAGTACCAGATATGAGTGTCATGAAATATGTTTAATATGTCTGAATTCATATTTAATGTTATCACAATTTCATAAAACATTCTAAGTTACTAATTAGCATTTTTATTCATACGGTTATTCAAACAGCTAATTAATTATATACAGAAAGCAAGCAAAGAACATCATCAAAGAACTATGTGACTGGCTTCAGTCTAGTGCGAGTTTAAGTGCCAAAACAAAGATCCCATAATAATGAATCTCTTATATCACGGTACATCTGCACTCTCGTTTATTATAAGAGAATTCACAAAAGTGCGGAATTCAGTCAGCGAGTGCATGCGCTGAACAAAACTTGTTTCAGCGATGACTAATCTCAATGCCTCTGATTGGCCATTGCATTCATAAGCTCAACAGAATCTTGTGTGATTGGTTATAATGCCCAACACTGTAAAAAATGTGTCAAAAGAAATATAAAGCAGATCTCCACTTTTCATTTTCACTTTATAACTTTATAACAGTAGTAATAAATTTAGCTTAATTGTGTGGCCATTCGAATGATACAATGTACTTTTACTTTACGGGACCTATTTAGTCTACTAAATAGAATGTGTTGGCTGGTTGTTTCCCCACTCTAGTTAGAAAATGACAGCTGTGCAAATGTATTTTTAAATGCCAATCTTTTTAGTATTTTATGATTTATTGTGGTATTGTAATTTCAGGGAAGAAAAAAAACCCATACAGACGTAAAATGCGGGACACTGATTACGTCTTGTGAGATGCGGGGCAAAGCTCCCAATTTCATGACTATCACCCTAAGAAGACAGTTGTTGGTTAGCAGTAAGATGGCTATAACATATACAGTCAGTAGCTAACTGGAAGTAGCCAAACTGTTACCCAAATTATATAACCACATTTTATAATTGATTTGATCTTTGTCTGAGGTCACTCATTTGAGACTATGCAAAAATGTGACATGCTAGATGTATGCCAATAGTAAAAAAAAAAAAAAACAACGTCTTAACTGTACGTTGAGCATGCTGTGACATAAACAAACAAACAAACAAACACCCTGGTTGACCAGTTAATTACAGAAAGACAGACACATTATATCCAGAACTACAGGCAGTTTAGAATCTCTAATTCACATGACCTGCATGTCTTCATGTCTTCAGACTGTGAGGGAAACTGTATAGAAAACCCACAGCAACATGGGGAGAACATACAAACTTTTTATGATTTACAATTTTTGAACAGTAAAATCATATCAGTTACATTTCTGTATAGTATGTCCTTGTGCATGACGCTAAGCAGTGTTCCCTGTGAGCCTTGTCATTCTCAATCCATTCCTGCAGGTGCTCCACATAAGACATTATATTTCTCTCAGTTTATGAATAGACAAGAAGTGAATACAAATATATCTGGGGGAAAAAAATCTTCTTTTGGGTGCCTTTGACAAGAATGCTCCCAAAAATATGAAGGTTTCTCTTAGATTTTCATTACTGGATTACATATTATGTAGCCCTTGCTTTTTTAAGGAGAAATGACTTGGGTAAACAAAGTGTATTACATAAAGCTATGCATTCATATAGTTTCCTCACTGGACATTTAAATTAAAGATAATGCCTTAAAATGTTCAGTTAAGTTGTTTCTTAGCAAAAACAGCCGCGGCGTAGAGCTTTTAAAATGTTAGCAACAAAATGAATAGATTTTTTAACTAACCATGAACAATTGTAATAGCATACAAAAACAAATCCTACAAACCACAGATTATATAACAATATTTCTGGCTGTAAAACAGCTGAAAACTGTAAAACATATAGTTATGGATGAACATGAATTTAATTAAATATCGATGTACCATGTAACAAATCATTTGTAGAAAAAAATCTTTATTGTAATTAATATTATTTTAAGGTGCTGCCATAATTTTATAAAATCAATAGGCCAGTTAGGGGTGTGCATTGCAGATTTTACTGTGGTTAACTGGGGCACTCCATTAAACCAACAAGCATTCTAAAACACAGAAAGTGTTGAGTCTTTTGAATTACTGAAATAGTCACTTAGATATTCCTACTTTTTTCTTGAAAAACAGTCGAATAACTTGCTGGCGTACTGTTGTCAGATTTAATCCATAAATAAGAGGATTTAAAATGGGTGGTATGAGTAGGAATTCCAGGGCCATAAAATTACGCACACCTTGTGGCAGATTCTTTGAGCCATAACGACTGTACAGTACATCAAACAAAAATGCAATAGTCACGTTGATCAGTGAAAGCAAATGTGGAATACATGTTTGTATAAATTTGCGCCTGCCCTCTATTGACTTAATGCAGTTTTGTATCAACTGAAAATAGGAGAAATATATCAATACACCATGGCCGATGTATACAAGAATAACAGTGTACCCAAACACATTATTTACTGTTGTAGAAAAACAAGAAAGTTTTGCAACTGCCCAAATCTCACAATATAACTTTTCAATAGTAGAGCCGCATAAAGTGAGTCTAGCTGTTAATACAATTAGAACAGAGATGAAAAAAATGGGGGCCAGCCAGCATAAAAGGATCCATTCAAGAACCTTCTGATTTGTCATTACTGAATGATACTCCAGTGGTCTGCATATTGCCACATACCTGTCATATGCCATTACCGTTAATGTTGAAATTTCACACAGGGCAAATGAATAAATGACAAATATCTGAATCATACATCCAGAATAAGAAATCACATGATCTTCAGCTAATAAATCATACATGAATTTAGGGTAGAATCCAGCAGTGCCATAAAGTGCATTTATACACAAATTGCATATAAACATATACATCGGCTCGTGAAGCTTCTTATATGAGATTATAGTGAAAATTACAGTTACATTACAAAACACCATAAGAGGATAAAACAGGGCAGTGAAAGAAAAAAACACAAATCTGTTTTCCATTGTTTCATTAAGACCTGAGAGTGTAAATACTAAGACACTGGTCTCATTCTCCAGTGATGGTTGCACCTGGAATGATACCGGGTAATGGAATATCAAAATAAGTAAATATTTGTTTTTCTTTCTCCAGTTGCAAAACAATTGAAATCTTACCATGTTCTCTGTTGGCATGTTTCCTGTAGTGTTTTGTAAAGGTTCGATTTGGTTTGCTATATATGGACACTGGTCTCATGCTAATTGCCTTGTCCACAAACATTGAAAACTGTTTTAACAAGCTCTCTAAAGACTTTTTTCCTCTTTAGTTAAAATGACTGTCTGTATATGCCAATCTGTGCCTACAGGTTTTACTTCTGTACAGTTTAATTTGCCATTCATGTTTCAGCTAATATATCAGATCCAACAATACACAATTATGAAACCTGTAATACACAGTTTAACAACATGGTTGCTTTAGTTTGTTCAAAAGGAATGTAATCCTGTATTATGTTTACCTGGTTTCCTGCACAAATAAGTCATACAATTGGATCTCATGTTTAATTGTTCTGTTGTCACAACAATAGGAAAAATGTGCTGTTTAAAAAAAATTGCTCCATTTTTGTCTGCAAGCTCAGACTGTGTGTGGGAAACAGGCCTTTTACAGGATCCCATTGTCCAGTTGGAATATATTATGAAATTATATTGACTGGGTACATAAGAATCAACTCTAACAGAGTTGTAACTTGTAACTTGTTATCATGGCCCTTGTCATACAGACCAGAGCTAGACGCAAGCTCACAATCAGATGAGTAAAAAATATTTTTTTTCTAAAGACAGAAAGAAAAGAAAAAGTCAAACCTTTATGTGTAGTCTTTCATAAAAAAGTAAATAAAATATTAATACTTCTACACTGTCATCATTATCTGTTGGGCATACATTTTTTGAAATTGAGATTAATTTTGTTGCATTTGCATTCATTTTGGTGATCTGAAAAATGTGTTTGCTGAGAAGATGTGTGACCAGACATGTGAAGCTTAAAGCATCACAAATTGACCTCTTTGCTGAAAATCAAAGATGGAGGAAGCACTTATTGTCACACAATTCTGTTTTATATGACAACGTTTACAAGACTATAGATATTAATAAAATTAAAGAGAAGTTGCATGGTTTATGGAGTTGCCAGAAACAGGAGCAGATGTTGTACAGTGAAATATTTATCTGCAAGACTCCACATGTCCTCTGAAATATGTTATTGCTGTAACATTGTTACATAAAGATGTCTACATTACATGTTGTACAGTATTTTTTCCCTGACTTTTACTCTTAGTTTTTACAATACCGTATAAAACTATTTAAAGGGGTCATATGATGCTGCTAAAAATAACATTATTTTATGTATTTGGTGTAATGAAATGTGTTCATGTGGTTTAAGGTTAAAAAAACACATTATTTTCCACATACTGTATATTATTGTTTCTCCTCTATGCCCCGCCTTTCTGAAACGTGTCGATTTTTACAAAGCTCATCGGACTGAAAAGCGAGGTGTGCTCTGATTGGCCAGCTATCCAGTACGTTGTGATTGGCTGAATTCCTCAAGCGTGTGACGGAAATGTTATGCCCCTCACCATACTGTGATGGTCAAATCGGCTGGAGTGATGAGACAAAAACATTAAAATCCATTATAAACGAGGCATTTGTTGCATCCAGTGAGGACATAATTATAGATTATAATGACTTATACTGTCTTTTTACGCGTTGCGTTCCATCGCGCCACGTAAACATAAAACCATGTCTGCATTTGTGATCTGAGAGATGACAAACAACAAGTGCAACTCTACACTGCCCAAAAAACTCATGTTTGAATCGTCAGTGGCAAATTCTTTAAATATAAAAAACGTACTTACAGTCTGTGAGTCAGAAGAGCCAGCATTGTAGTCTACTCTATCAGGATAAAAAAAACTTACTTACAGTCTGTGAGTCAGAACAGCCAGCATTGTAGTCTACTCTATCAGGATCAGGAAACAGTCCTCCATAAAATGCGCTGGACACATCTGAATATTTGGGTTAAACTGTTCTGGAACAGTGTTGTAAATACAACTTAACCACTGATTTCTTGTCGTGCCCTTTTGGAAGGTCAAAGTAGTTTCGCTTTCACAACAAAACAATGTCACACACCTTGAGTGAACACAGCCTTGAGTGAACAGAGGCCAGAGGCCTAGAGTGAGCGGCGGACTAGAGTATGCAGAGGCCGGCTTGAGTGAGCAGAGGGGGACGGGCTTGAGAACAGCGCGGCCGGCGGATTCGACGACTGGCGGGCTTGCGGCAATCACATGTGACAACCCCGGGCTGGATTCCGCTTCGTCCACGGTGAAAGCCGATCCGGCGATCGAGAACGCAAAATTTATGCATTTCCTCAGCGACCAGCACGGATCAGCTCCAGGCATGACGAAGAGGATATCGTCCTCTTTTGGAAGGCCAAACAAAGTAGTTTCGCTTTCACAACGAAACACACAGTGCCTTCACTACATGGCGGCGGCGGCAACAGCAATACTACAGCGAGAATAAAAGTCACGCCTTCTTTCTTTGCATGAACATTTGGGCGGCATTATGCAAATCTTCCCACATCGTGACATAGACATGTTGGGGCGTGTTAAAACGAGCCGTTTTAGGTAGGCGTGGTTGACTCTTAACTTTTATAAAGAATATCTCTTTGGATTTGAGACTTTAGTCTTTGCAACTTTACAGATCTTCTTTATGCACCAAGAGCTTGTATCACTCCAAAGAGAAAGGAACAATTTTAATCGCATGACCTGTTTAAAAAGCTTCTTTTTTTTTTTACAATTATTATTTATGCAACTTTTATGAGCTCATGCTAATTGCTTAGACTATGTGGAATAAAAAAATAAATAAAAATACAATTCCAGAATCTTGGATAAATATGCCCATGGACATGTTATACAATATATCAACTATACATATAGATACCAGCAGCAAGGACTCTGTCACAAAAACGTTGCAATATTCTCTCTTATATTTCTGCTTGTCCATCAGTGTCACCACAGTGGCATGATTTTATTTATTGACCAGTTTGTGGCCCACATATGAAAATGTCCAGCAAATACCAGGAAGGAGGATGACTAGCAGTCAGGTCAGCAGTGCAGGCCCCTCCTTCAGTTTCCAACAGCAGGCATATCTGCCACATCCCAATAGCACGCATTAGCATCAGGCCCATAATTCAGGCGCAAGCTTTTGGTTCCTAAGTATAGCAAGTTCCCTTTCATGGGAACTTCGAACTGCATCCTCTAGGGGTAGCTATGGGGAACGCCTCGTCGTGACCCGTGTCTGAAGCATACATTGAAAAAACACCAACTCGTTGGCCGGCGACAGCCATGACGTCACTACAAGTGCGACTATAGTATAAATAGGCTCCGGGAGCACACATCATTCTCTTCTTCGTCTTCATTGACTGTTTTGTTTGAAGCGTGCATTTCTATGGTAAGAGCGATCTCTATTCATCTCATTATGGCGAGCACTAGCAAAGCATTTAAGGATGTGTGCATCCGTGTTGACGTTGTTTAACATCTCATGACAAACATGATCTATGCGTTATTTGTTTGGGTGAAGAGCATGCACGCGATGCCTCCGAAGGGGTAATCGCTGTGCACTGCGAGCGTTTTTTCCAAGGGAAAAAGCTCCGCTCTCGTTTGTCTCTCT
>NW_015506839.1:95061-106644 GCF_001515645.1 Sinocyclocheilus grahami | reverse complement strand
GGTGTTGCTACTAGGGGTCTGTTGAGACAGTTCCTTCAGCACATACAAAGAGAAATGTGCGGTAGCCCCTGTGTGACAGGCCAAGACTAGTATGCTTCTAGGCTCTTGGTAGTATTCCCTTAAAGGAATCTATTCCTGATTCCAAGCCTTGAGCTCTATCCCGGGCCCAGGAGTCTGGCCCTAAAAGGTAAGTATTTTGGGGTATGTAGCCTAGGCCTTTGGCCATAGGGAATAACATTACTGACAGCCATCTAACGTCCCAGGGGCAACTCCCATAGTAATATGGTAGAGTTGGTACTTAGTGCTCGCCATGGTTCTGGCATGCACTCCCCTCAGCATGGTGGCGTGGGTTTACCGTTCCCCATAGCGACCCCTAGAGGATGCAGTTCGAAGTTCCCATGAAAGGGAACATCTCAGGTTACTTCTGTAACCATGGTTCCTTGAGTAGGGAACAAGAAACTGTGTCCTCTAGGTTTCTTGCCATCCTGCGGACGCAAGCTTCAGACGAAGAAGTGAATGATGTGTGCTCCCGGCGCCTATTTATACTATAGTCGCACCGGTAGTGACGTCATGGCTGTCGCCGGCCAACGAGTTGGTGTTTTTTCAATGTATGCTTCAGACACGGGTCACGACAAGGCGTTCTCCATAGTGACCCCTAGAGGACGCAGTGTCTCGTTCCCTACTCAGGGAACCATGGTTACATATGTAACCTGAGATGGTTTCCTTTTTCTTTTTGCAATAGAATGATCATGACAAGTTCTTTATTACTGGATGAATAATTTATTGTTTACTAACCATTATGAGACAGCACACACAAAGAGCACACTACAGTATGGCTAATTGAATATTATATATAATGCAAAAGTATATTTTTAATAGAACGTTGCTCAACATTTGATGTAAGAAAAGTTGTTACACATTGTTTCCAATGTCCTTCTACTGGACTTACAAAAATTAGTCAATTGGTTTCCTTTTTCTTTTTGCAATAGAATGATCATGACAAGTTCTTTATTACTGGATGAATAATTTATTGTTTACTAACCATTATGAGACAGCACACACAAAGAGCACACTACAGTATGGCTAATTGAATATTATATATAATGCAAAAGTATATTTTTAATAGAACGTTGCTCAACATTTGATGTAAGAAAAGAAAAAACAAATCATGGCTGAAGTTGTTACACATTGTTTCCAATGTCCTTCTACTGGACTTACAAAAATTAGTCAAATAAGACCGTGGATAGACCTACATTCAACACCTTTGTGACACAAATACTCATGTATGCTTCACTATATTAGTGACGACATCTCATTGACTACCATCCTAGACAGCATCATAGTGTTGGCCCAGATCCGGCCCGTGTGAAATTCATGCGGGCCAGATGGGGCTGGATCTAGGCTGACACTGTTTGCTGTCTGGGATTGTTATTATATCAGGTTAATGAGATTTTCCAATGCAGGGGTCTCCAAACCTGCTCCTGAAGAGCTACCATCCTGTAGATTTCAACTCCAATCACAATTAAGCACACCTGAACCAGCTAATCAAGGTGTTTCTTGACAATTACAGGCAGGTGTGTTGGAGCAGGGTTGGAGATCCCTGTTCTGTCGCCTAACCCAACCCCAGATGCCTCATTTATAAAATGTTGCATATAAACCGTCCTAAATTTGTTCTAAGATCATTTCTCAAAAGTGCATAAGTGCGATTCAGAGAAAACGTACGTGTGCACAAAAACACGTGCGTACACCTCTCTTCCAGATGTGACATTTATAAATCGCAAATTATCTTGAAATTGTGCGCAGCTGACTGGTGTCAGATCTCCGCCTTGTAAATGCCCCCTAATTAATATCATTACCATATAAAAGAGCACACACCAATATTCAAATTTCTATGCTTGAGAATGACGAGCACAAAAAAAAAAAACTTCACCTAGTCTGAAATTGAGGTCCTACTGGTGGAGGTACGGTTTTGGATTTGTACATTAAACTCTTTTGCAAAATAGATTCTTACTTGATCTCTGGATCCAGTGGAAGTGTCACAGCTCCAAACAGCCTTTAACTACCAGAGTCAAAATAACTTGCCAGTCTGCATGCTGCTAATGAACATCTTACTCGATATATTTAATCTCTCCCACCAACTAGAACTGATCAGGTAAAATTTGGCTGGTTCAGCAGATAAATGCAAAGGGTTTTTGTGACAATGCAAAGATTATTTCCCACCCAACATAATGTTTTCCAGCTGGAAACTACAAACTGTTAATTTGTGATAACTCTACTCACTGAGAAAAAACATTGAAGTGGACATCCACTATCTGGGACAATCAGGTACATACATTTTGTTTACTTCTTAAACTAGATTAAATAAGTGTTTGAATATCCAGCTGGGATCATGATGTTTCTATATAAATTGTTACACATCCGCCAGGGAAAACAATCAACCTTTGAGCACACTGTTCAATTCTGTACATTTACAAGTTGAACTAGCATGCAAAGATGAAACACCTACCGTCTCTCAACATATCAATATTGATGTTAAGATGGATAATTTTTCTAGTAAAAGTTCCTGATCTAAAGTGTTCCAAAACTCTCCACCACTGATTGCATTATATAATCATTCAACTCCAGAACAACCAGAAGCTGTGCAAATAGGATATACCAGGGTGTCATCAGAAGAGCACCACCAACATCTGAATGGAAGGCTTTGTACAAGGTTTTTAACAAGGCCAAAGCAACCCAACATCCCCCTCACCAGCCTTGGGACTCCAGCATCAAACTCAAGCCAAATGTTGCTCTTCTTAAAAAGCAAGGTATACCCAATATCACTTCCTGAGACTCAGGCTATGGAGAATTATGTCAAGCTTCAGGCGTCATATGCCCTTCCACATCCCCTGCTGCAGCAGGATTCTTCTTCATCGAGAAAAAAGATGGCGGCCTCAGACCCTGCATTGATTACTATGGCCTCAATTCAGTTACAGTCAAGTACAGATACCCACTCCCATGAGTCCCTTCTGCCCTGCAACAGCGGAGTGAGGCTTGTACTTTTATCAAATTAGACCTCAGAAGAGTATACAACCTCATCTTTACAGAGAGGGAGATGAGTGGAACACAGCCTTTCTTACGACTAGAGGGCACTATGAATATCAGATCATGCCATATTGTCTTGCCAGTGCACCAGTTGTTTTGCAATCCTTCATAAATGAAATCTTCTGCAACTTCCTAAACCAGTGTGTTATCACTTACATACTGTAGACAACATCCTTATCTACAAACCAAGGCACAGCACAGTCAACATTTGAAAACCACAAGATAACCAATGTATGTTGTATGTATATTTACGCAGAGAAATGGGAGTTTGCGTACAACCAGTATTACTTTCCTGGGATACAACATCAGTCACCAAAGGGTAATGGATCTGTCAAAGATCAAAGCAGTATCAAAATTCTTTACACTATTTCCATTCAAAGACATGTATCAACCCAGCAGTAAGAACACCAAGGCAGATGCCCTTTCCAGGAGGTATGACATTTCACACTGTCTGATCAACCAAGATTCAGTTATACCACGATCAAACAATGTAGTACCCAACTGATTGGACATCATGGAGGAGATCCAGTGTGAACAAAAAAAAAGATCCAAACCGACCAGGATGACCTCCTATCAAATATTAAGTACCAGGTACCCTCAGGCAACACACCCAGTGAGTTAAAATGTCACTCAGCTGGACACCCCACTGGACTACCTGAATCACTCCCTATTCTTCAGAGGCTCTGGTATCTGTCTGTGTATTGTGTTACTAATCTCCCAGTTTCACAGATATTCTAGTTATTTTAGACAGATTGTCCAAGTCAAGTCTTCTGGTTCTCCTGAAAGGTCTCCCTACAGCCTAATGCTTTGTTTCATCATGTTTTCAGAGTTTACAAGATACCAGAGGACATTGTGTTGGAAAGGGGTCCCCAGTTTACTTCATGAGTATGGCAGACATTCTGCAAACAGCCAGATATTTATTTCAGTCTCACCTCATGTTATCACCCACAGGCAAGTGGACATGTGGAGAGGCACAATCAGGAGATATGTCACTTCCTCATATGGAAGAATGGAGCAGGACTTTCTTCCATAGGCTGAGTATACCCAGAATTCTCTCACTCATTCCTCCATTGTACTCACTCCCATCCATTGTTTGGTGGACTACCAACCACCCATGTTCCCATGGTCAAGTGAACCCTCAACAATGCAGATTGGATATTTGGATCAGGAGGAGTGATAGGATATGGGACAGCCCACATGTTAGGCTCCAGCATGCCATCCAGGCCCAACAAATTCAGGCTGACCATAGGAGGTGTCTGTCCCCACTCCAGCTACCAGTCAGGCCAGAGGTTCTACAGTGCATACGGAAAGCGCTTCACTTTTTCCACATTTTGTTATGTTACAGCCTTATTCCAAAATTGATTAAATTATTTTTTTTGCCTCAAAATTCTACAAACAATACCCCATAATGACAATGTGAAAGAAGTTTGTTTGAAAACTTTGCAAAATTATAAAAAATAAAATAAAAATCACATGTACATAAGTATTCACAACCTTTGCTCAAGTCATTCAATATTGAAGCACCTTTGGCACCAATTACAGCCTCAAATATTTTTAGGTATGCTATGACGACTTTGATCATCATCTTTTGGCAATTATCTGCCATTCTTCTTCTTGCATCTTCACCTATCAAGGGGTAGATGCACATTTTGAGGTTTCTACAGAAATATTTGATTGGGTTCAATCCCAGTCTGTGACTGGGCCACTCAAAGACATTCACAGAATTGCCTATAAGCTACTCTTTCTGTGTGCTTAGGGTCATTGTCCTGTTGGAACGTGAAGCTTCTTCCCAGTCTGAGGTTCTGAATGCTCTGTTTTCATTAAGGCTATCTCAATGTTTTGGTTCATTGAGCTTTTCTTCTACTCTGACGAGTCCCTCAGCCCCTACCACTGAAAAAACAGCCCCACAGTATGAGGCTGCTACCAGCACACTTTACTTTTGGGATAGTACTACGCAGGTGATGAGCAGAGCTGGTTTCCTTCAAACATGATGCTTAGAATTGCGGTTCATCAGACTTCTCAGAGTCTGAGGGTCCTTTAGGTGCTTTTTTGCAAATTCCAAGTGTTTTCATGTGTCTTCACTGAGGAGAGGATCGAGTTTGGCCACACTGCCAAAAAGCCCAGATTGGTGGCGTGTTGCAGTGATGTTTTTCCTTCTGTAGGTTTCTCCACTCTGCATTTATGATCATGGAGCTCAATTAGAGTGACCATCAGGTTCTTGGTCACCAGTCTAGACAAGGCTCTTCTCCATCAATTGCTCAGTTTGGCCAGCAGGCCAGCTCTAGGAAGAGTCCTGGTTATTTCAAACTTCTTCCATTAAGGGTAACAGAGATTACATGCTTCTGTGAACCTTTAATGCTGCAGAAATTTTTCTGTAACCTTCCCCAGATCTGTGCCTCAATACAATTCTGTCTCAGAGATCTACAAACAACTCCTTGGACTTCATGGCTTGGTTTGTGCTCTGACATGCACTGTTAACTGTGGGAACTTATATAGACAGGTGTGTGCCTTTCCAAATTATGTCCAGTCAACTGCATTTACCACAGCTGGACTCCAATCAAGTTGTAGAAACATCTCAAGGATGATCAGTGAAAACAGGATGCACCTGAGTTTAATTTTGAGTGTCATGGGAAAGGCTGTGAATACTTATGTACAAGTTTTTTTTTTATAAACTTCTTTCACGTTGTCATTATAGGGTATTGTTTGTAGAATTTTAAGGAAAATAATGAATTTAATCAATTTTGGAATAAGGCTGTAACATAACAAAATGTGGAAAAAGTGAAGAGCTGTGACTACTTTCCGGATGTACTGTACAAAGGACCTGGCTGCCTGGCAGTTCATCAACTATTACCCTATCAAGTTCGGTCAGAAATGTCGGAGTAATCTTTGATGACTAGCTGACCTTTAAGGACCACATTGTAAAGACAGCTCGATCATGCAGGTTTGCATTGCACAACATCATAACTTCTGAGCCTAGCTAGACTGTCTTTCTTGACTACAAACGTCTCATTCAGTTATTTGAATAACTTGCTGTGGAAAGCCTTCTCCTTCTCACACTCAATCCGATCTTGTTTGATATTCTGGTAACACTTTCGATGAAGCCCATATTTATAATACCTTATACGGGTCTTCTTAAGGCATTATAATGAATGCATAATGCATTATAAAAAAAACTTATAATATGTTATATCATCTCATGAATATTCATAAGAACAGTTTGAATGTATTATAATATTTAATTATTTGTGGTTATAGCTTTTAAAAGTATGATGATTTATAACACCGTGAACTCCTTGCATACACTTAAGTTGCAATGGATTATATTTCTCATAGTTATAATGTATTATAAGTCTCATGCCTTGCTATCTTTCTTATGTTACTTTCCTTAAAGGAAACAAAGACCACTTATAATTAGTAGTAATAATAATAATAATAATAATATTTTCTCAAACAGCCATAAGACCAGATATTAGATCAGATGAATGTGTAATATGACACATTTGCTTTGAACTATTTTTTATTGTAATATCATTTTGATTATTCTGATGGTACACAGTAAAATCCCGAGTGTTAAATTAACACTGCTCAAAATATATGGTCCCACTCAAAAAGAGTGTTAAAGTAATACTAGGCGCGTTTCCATTACCCTTCAAATTGCGCAAATTGAAATTGCGAATTGAAAACACGCCTAATGGAAACGCGTTAATTTCGCAAAAATGGCCATATATCGCAAAAAAGTTTTTACGCTTGCATGAGGTGGTTTTTCAGGCAATGCGAAAAAGGATTAATTCGCAAAACTGCAATGGAAACGGCTTTTTTTTTTCGCATTTACAGGTCACATGGCATATGTAAAAAGTCATATGATCATTCTTCAATGTACTATAACCTCCAAGAAACACTTCATAAGTGGCCGCGCTCCAGTATGAGGGGCTTTCCCTACTATTAATACTTAGACAATTTACATTGCACATTATGCGGTGCAGCGTGGCTCTGATACGGTCACTGAAGCTGATTACGGCCACTCAATGCTTGTGTTTGTTTTTATACAGTCTATGGTTTATTGCAGCCACGCCACACGTTTCTGAAGCGGCTCTCTTTGCTGCTTCTGTAAAGATACATACATAAGCCTCCTTTGAATAAATATAGCCAAAATCCGTCAAAATCCCACCAAAATCCGTTGCCATGACTTATCGCGAGAGGCAAAAGGTTACGTTTTAGCCGCATTATATATCTATATATATAGATATATATATATATATATAGATATATATAGATATATATAGATATATATAGATATATATATATGCTGCTCAAAAAATGTAAGGAACACTTTGAAAACACATCAGATCTCAATGGGGGAAAATATTATGCTGGATATCTATACTGATATGGACTGGGTAATGTGTTAGGAATGAAAGGATGCCACATCGTTTGATGGAAATGAAAATTATCAACCTACAGAGGGCTGAATTCAAAGACACCCCGAAAATCAATATTAAAAAATGATGCAAAATTTCATTGCACACTGTAAAAGAATTGCGCTGTAAAATAACAGTAATCTACTGGCAGCTGTGGTTGCCAGCATTGTACCGTTAATTTAAAGCTCTTCATTTTACAGTATGTTACCTTTATTATACCATGCGGTAACTCATTTCATTTGGGAAACCGATTGCTTAAAACCATTTGAGTTAAAAAAAACAAAAAAAACATTGTGTTTATATGGTGTCAGTACAGTGAATTTATGTCATTTGAATCCACTAAGAAGAAATACTTAATATAAAACCGCAAACACTTAGTGTAATAACAAAACAAACAAAACATGACCTTTACTCAAATCTTTGTAGATTGTCATTAGTTAGTAATAATAAAGACGCATGTACTAAAACACTTGTTGACCACTGTGGAACTGCTGATTCAGTGACCATCTCTTTCAGTTACTGTCTTTAAACAAAGCAGCAGCACATCAGTGTTTGTGTCTCATCATTGACATTGACTGAAGCACAGGCTCTACTCTCCAGCACAATGGTGACCCACAAAACTACGGCTCTCTTTGCTGCTTCTGTAAAGATACATACATAAGCCTCCTTTGAATAAATATAGCCAAAATCCGTCAAAATCCCACCAAAATCCGTTGCCATGACTTATCGCGAGAGGCAAAAGGTTACGTTTTAGCCGCATAACATTGGTTAATGGAAACGCCGTCATTTCGCTATACTTTTTTATCGACATTCAGAAAATATCGCCAAAGTTTTGCGCAAATCTGTAATGGAAACGCGCCTAGTGAAGCAGTGTTAAAGTTAATGAGACACTGCATGGTAGAAATACTGCAGCAGCACATATAACATATATGAAAAAATCCCCATTTAGCATACATGAATCACCCTATAGCAGATCTATACAGGTGTAGCTGGGGAAGGAGGAGGGTTTCTGAAGGCCAAGTATTATATATATATATATGAAATTAACTTGTTTTGTTTAGTAAATCTGACTGTTAATTTGTACAGTATATTGCTGTTTTTTCCTTGAATTAACGGTAATCGAATGGCAGCTCTGGTTGCCAGCATGTTACTGTTTTTCTACAGTTCATTGCCGTAAATTAATTACAGTTTATTACAGTTAAATTACGTTTCATGCTGTTTTTTCTTAATCTTACATCTTTAACTCTTTAAACCCCTCAATAAAATCCTCAGTTTTAAATGAACACTTATAATGTGTGCACACTACAGAGTGAAGCAGTGCTGAAGTTAATGAGATAATTCTGTGATTAATTAAGTGATGATTGTGCATTAGAGATGAACAACTGCTGTTAACAAGCAGAATCACTGAATGAAAGAGAAACACAAGAACTGCAACTGACTTCAGCCACAGCCTTAGTTGAAATCAACTAAAATCAAAGAAGACATTAAATCTCTCAAGATCTGATTAAACAACTTGTAGCGTCTGTGTGTGTGTGTGTGTGTGTGTGTATGTGTATGTTAGACCAGTTTATGTGTTTATGTAGTATGTTAGACTAGTTTAAGTGTTTATGTAGTTAATAAAACCTTACTTGTATCACACTTGACGTGTTCATTGTTTACTCATAACCGGAGTCAATAATCATGCAGATTTACGTTACAAGCTTATAGAATTGTACAGTAAGAAAGTTATTTCCCTTAACCAGGAAATTAACGTTCTTAGAATTGACAAGACAGTTGACCCTGAGTGGTCAGCTAAATATCTACAGTGGATCTAAAATATGAATAGTTAACTATAACTAGTTATGGTTAATTATTCATATTTCCCCATGAGCTGATTCGCTACAAACTCCTAAAACAGCATCACCAGCTTCAATTATTACCAGACTGACTTTATTTCTGTCAGACGTCTACAGAAGATCTTATTGAGAGTTACAGAGTTTTATTTTTTATTTTTTTCACTACCATGATGGAGGATCAGTGTTTACATTAGTTGGGCTCTTGAACCTTGGATTTTTTATATGATCTTTTCTTTGGCTGCTGTAATAATGTGTTTTTGAAACATCTTTGTTATGGCAAAAAAATTATTGTTGTTTGCAGATTGAAAAAAACAATCGTTCTTTTGCTCCGAATTCATTGATTTTATCCAGTGTTTATTCTCTTACTGAATATTAATACTGAATATTGTTGTTACAGCAGAAGAACAAGCACTGCTAAGCAATCAGTTATGAAAGACCAACAAAATAAATAAACAGATCAGTTCTGAACATCACAAAACATGCTACTAAAACAACACAAAAACTAAAATAAAAGCACATAAGAATTCAAGAAAATAAGTGGGCAATTCAGCTGCATAAGTTATTCATACTGCAATGCATGCTGGGAGTAATGTTCCCAAACTGTTTCTAAATCCTTATTTTCTGGTTGTCACAATTCTCCTCAATCTCATGCTGTAATTCCCAAGGAAAATCACAAAATATAAAACACTCATATAAATCAGTGAGAGCAAGACTAAGTGGTAGACTAACAATGGGTGTTGGTACGCAAGATTCCATCGTTTCAGCACGTGTAGTGTGTCATAGTGGACAACAACCGATTCCGCGTCTGCGTCTGCGATGCTTCACGACAGAAAGACTAGCATGTTTATTTTTTTTCCATCGTCCACGACGAGTTCTGTCACATTGGTGACATTGACCAATAGCAGCACAGAAGCTCTTTCATACACAGGTTTCAAACATGGCAAAACGAAAGAGAGATGATGGTGCTGCTAGGTGGAATTATGAGATGGAGGAAAGGTTCGTGGAGCTGTGGCAACAGTACTCCTGCCTGTATGATGTGTCATCGAGGGACTAGGGTCTGGTCAGAGGAGAACTGGCCCCCCGACTGAGCCTGGTTTCTCCCAAGGTTTTTTCTCCATTTTGTCACCGATGGAGTTTTGGTTCCTTGCCGCTGTCGCCTCTGGCTTGCTTAGTTGGGGACACTTAATTTCCAGCGATATTGTTGACTTGATTGCAAAGATACTATTTAAACTGAGCTGGATGTTAACATCACTGAATTCAATGATGAACTGTCTTTAACTGAAAAATGAGTGTTTACTATTGTCATTTTGCATTATTGACACACTATTTTCCTAATTAACGCTGTTCAGTTGCTTTGACACAGTCTGTATTGTTAAAAGCGCTATATAAATAAAGGTGACTTGACTTGACTTGACTACCACGACAGAACAAAGTAAGTAAAATGCTGGCGAACTATAGTGGAAGCGCTTCAGCAATGTTTACACTCGTTTTGGGAGGTCAGTCGCTAGTTCCGCCTTCTCCATGACATCACGCGCGTCATTAAAGATGGCACACGATGAATGGTCGGGAAGCAATGTGTAGTCTGACATTTCTTGTCCACGACAAGACAAGATTTTAGGAGTCGAACTTGTGTAATCTGACACAGTGACTATCATGACCGACAAAAATATCATGTAGTCTGAACCCGGCATAAGGATGAAGTCAGCTGTAGTTCTTGTGTTTGTCTTGTCAGTGAATCTGTGAATCTGCTCGTTAACAGCAGCTGTTCATCATTGGCTGAATTCACTCATTAGTTTTCATTCTCTCTGTCAGGTGGACTATATTAGTAAACTCATGAAGGAATAGTGAATGAGGGTGTAGGGTGTGATTTGAAGCACAGCCTCTGAGTGTCGACTTTGAATGCTGTTTATTCTCGATATATAGCAGCAGGCTGCTTTCTCAAAAATGACAAATATTAACCAGAATGCTTTTAATGAAAAACAGCATGTTACTGTCAAAATTCTGCCGTTTTTTAACAGCGATTTTTAAAGGGGTCATATGATGTGATTAAAATTTTTCCTTTCTCTTTGGAGTGTTACAAGCTCTTGGTGCATAAAGAAGATCTGTAAAGTTGCAAAGACTAAAGTCTCAAATCCAAAGAGATATTCTTTATAAAAGTTAAGAGTCAGCCACGCCTACCTAAAACGGCTCGTTCTAACACGCCCCCACATGTCTACGTCACGATGTGGGAAGATTTGCATAACGCC
>NW_015506839.1:85299-92742 GCF_001515645.1 Sinocyclocheilus grahami | reverse complement strand
TGTGTGTGTGTGTGTGTGTGTGTGTATGTGTATGTTAGACCGGCTTAATGTGTTTATGTCGTATGTTAGACTAGTTTAAGTGTTTGTGTAGTTAATAAAACCTTACTTGTATCACACTTGACGTGTTCATTGTTTGCTCATAACCGGAGTCAATAATCATGCAGATTTACGTTACAAGCTTATAGAATTGTACAGTAAGAAAGTTATTTCCCTTAACCAGGAAATTAACGTTCTTAGAATTGACAAGACAGTTGACCCTGAGTGGTCAGCTAAATATCTACAGTGGATCTAAAATATGAATAGTTAACTATAACTAGTTATGGTTAATTATTCATATTTCCCCATGAGCTGATTCGCTACAAACTCCTAAAACAGCATCACCAGCTTCAATTATTACCAGACTGACTTTATTTCTGTCAGACGTCTACAGAAGATCTTATTGAGAGTTACAGAGTTTTATTTTTTATTTTTTTCACTACCATGATGGAGGATCAGTGTTTACATTAGTTGGGCTCTTGAACCTTGGATTTTTTATATGATCTTTTCTTTGGCTGCTGTAATAATGTGTTTTTGAAACATCTTTGTTATGGCAAAAAAATTATTGTTGTTTGCAGATTGAAAAAAACAATCGTTCTTTTGCTCCGAATTCATTGATTTTATCCAGTGTTTATTCTCTTACTGAATATTAATACTGAATATTGTTGTTACAGCAGAAGAACAAGCACTGCTAAGCAATCAGTTATGAAAGACCAACAAAATAAATAAACAGATCAGTTCTGAACATCACAAAACATGCTACTAAAACAACACAAAAACTAAAATAAAAGCACATAAGAATTCAAGAAAATAAGTGGGCAATTCAGCTGCATAAGTTATTCATACTGCAATGCATGCTGGGAGTAATGTTCCCAAACTGTTTCTAAATCCTTATTTTCTGGTTGTCACAATTCTCCTCAATCTCATGCTGTAATTCCCAAGGAAAATCACAAAATATAAAACACTCATATAAATCAGTGAGAGCAAGACTAAGTGGTAGACTAACAATGGGTGTTGGTACGCAAGATTCCATCGTTTCAGCACGTGTAGTGTGTCATAGTGGACAACAACCGATTCCGCGTCTGCGTCTGCGATGCTTCACGACAGAAAGACTAGCATGTTTATTTTTTTTCCATCGTCCACGACGAGTTCTGTCACATTGGTGACATTGACCAATAGCAGCACAGAAGCTCTTTCATACACAGGTTTCAAACATGGCAAAACGAAAGAGAGATGATGGTGCTGCTAGGTGGAATTATGAGATGGAGGAAAGGTTCGTGGAGCTGTGGCAACAGTACTCCTGCCTGTATGATGTGTCATCGAGGGACTAGGGTCTGGTCAGAGGAGAACTGGCCCCCCGACTGAGCCTGGTTTCTCCCAAGGTTTTTTCTCCATTTTGTCACCGATGGAGTTTTGGTTCCTTGCCGCTGTCGCCTCTGGCTTGCTTAGTTGGGGACACTTAATTTCCAGCGATATTGTTGACTTGATTGCAAAGATACTATTTAAACTGAGCTGGATGTTAACATCACTGAATTCAATGATGAACTGTCTTTAACTGAAAAATGAGTGTTTACTATTGTCATTTTGCATTATTGACACACTATTTTCCTAATTAACGCTGTTCAGTTGCTTTGACACAGTCTGTATTGTTAAAAGCGCTATATAAATAAAGGTGACTTGACTTGACTTGACTACCACGACAGAACAAAGTAAGTAAAATGCTGGCGAACTATAGTGGAAGCGCTTCAGCAATGTTTACACTCGTTTTGGGAGGTCAGTCGCTAGTTCCGCCTTCTCCATGACATCACGCGCGTCATTAAAGATGGCACACGATGAATGGTCGGGAAGCAATGTGTAGTCTGACATTTCTTGTCCACGACAAGACAAGATTTTAGGAGTCGAACTTGTGTAATCTGACACAGTGACTATCATGACCGACAAAAATATCATGTAGTCTGAACCCGGCATAAGGATGAAGTCAGCTGTAGTTCTTGTGTTTGTCTTGTCAGTGAATCTGTGAATCTGCTCGTTAACAGCAGCTGTTCATCATTGGCTGAATTCACTCATTAGTTTTCATTCTCTCTGTCAGGTGGACTATATTAGTAAACTCATGAAGGAATAGTGAATGAGGGTGTAGGGTGTGATTTGAAGCACAGCCTCTGAGTGTCGACTTTGAATGCTGTTTATTCTCGATATATAGCAGCAGGCTGCTTTCTCAAAAATGACAAATATTAACCAGAATGCTTTTAATGAAAAACAGCATGTTACTGTCAAAATTCTGCCGTTTTTTAACAGCGATTTTTAAAGGGGTCATATGATGTGATTAAAATTTTTCCTTTCTCTTTGGAGTGTTACAAGCTCTTGGTGCATAAAGAAGATCTGTAAAGTTGCAAAGACTAAAGTCTCAAATCCAAAGAGATATTCTTTATAAAAGTTAAGAGTCAGCCACGCCTACCTAAAACGGCTTGTTCTAACATGCCCCACGGAGAAGTCGTGGCCTAATGGTTAGAGAGTTGGATTCGTAACCCAAAGGTTGTTGGTTCGAGTCTCGTACCGGCAGGGATTGTAGGTGGGGGGAGTGAATTGCTCCCGGGTGCTGCAGCAAATAATGGCTGCCCAATTTTTCACGTGCGTGTGGGATAAATGCAGAGCACTAATTCCGAGTATGGGTCACCATACTTGGCCACATGTCACGTCACTTTCACATATCTACGTCACTATCTTGGAAGGTTTGCATAACGCCGCCCAAATGTTCACGCAAAGAAGGAAGGCATAACTTTTATTCTCGCAGTAGTATTGTTGCCGCCGCCGCCATGTCGTGAAGGCGCTGTGTGCTTCGTTGTGAAAGCACAAAGAAAACGAAACTATTTTGTTTGGCCTTCCAAAAGAGGATGATATCGCATCGTCATGCCTCCGTCATACTTCAACTTCGGGCTGTCCATCACCGGATCGGCTTTCACCGTGGACGTCCAGCCTGGGGTTGTCACATGTGGTTGCCACAGGCATCACAATAGGGTAAGGGACGTAACATTTCCATCACACGTTTGAGGAATTCGGCCAATCACAACGCACTGGATAGCTGGCCAATTAGAGCACACCTAGCTTTTTCAGACCGATGAGCTTTGTGAAAATCGACGCGGGGCATAGAGGAGAAACAATAATGTACAGTATGTGGAAAATAATGTGTTTTTTTAACCTTAAACCTGACAACATCGGTGTATGCTCCTGAGACGACAGATGGTGTCCTGGGGTATTTCCTCCCAGATCTGGACCAGGGCATCACTGAGCTCCTGGGGTGCAACCTGGCAGCATCGGATGGACCGAAACATAATGTCCCAGAGGTGTTCTATTGGATTTAGGTAAGGCGAGTGTGGGGGCCATTCAATAGTATCAGTTCCTTCATCCTCCAGAAACAGCCTGCATACTCTCGCCACATGAGGCTGGGCATTGTCATGCACCAGGAGAAACCCAGGACCCACTGCACCAGGGTAGGGTCTGACGATGGGTCCTAGGAATCCGATACGATATATCTGACCCACCACCAAACTGGTCATGCTGAACGATGTTACAGGTGGCATAATATTCTCCACGGCTTCTCCAGACCCTTTCACGTCTGTCACATGTGCTCAGGCTGAACATGCCCTCATCTGTGAAAAGCACAGGGTGCCAGTGTTGCACCTGCCAATTCTGTTGTTCTATGGCAAATGCCAATTGAGCTCCACGGTGCCGGGCAGTGAGTACAGGGCCCACTAGAGGACGTCGGGCCCTCAGGCCAAACACATGAAGTCTGTTTCTGATTGTTTGGTCAGAGACATTCACACCAGGGGCCTGCTGGAGGTCATTTTGTAGGGCTCTGGCAGTGCTCATCCTGTTCCTCCTTGCACAAAGGAGCAGATACCAGTCCTGCAGATGGGTTAAGGACCTTCTACGGCCCTGTCCAGCCTGCCCAATTTTTCACGTGCGTGTGGGATAAATGCAGAGCACTAATGGGAGTTAGTCTCCTAGAGTTAACTGCCTGTATCCTGGAATCTCCTCCATGCTCTTGAGACTGTGCTGGGAGACACAGCAAACCTTCTGGCAATGGTTTGTATTGATGTGCCATCCTGGAGGAGTTAGACTGCCTGTGCAACCTCTGTAGGGTACGCCTCATGCTACCAGTAGTGACACTGACCCTAGCCAAATGCAAAAATAGTGAAAAAACAGTCAGAAAAGATGAGTAGCAAATGTAGATATTACTCACAAGTACAAGAGTAACAAAAAAAATGTTAATTGCCACATTCAAATAAAGATTTTGAAATGCAGGATAAGTATCACAAATTAGTATATGTTCAGCTTATTGTCAGCCTCTTACATGTATGCTTCTCAAAAGCAAATAGCGGATATGCATATAAACAGCCTTTTGATTAACAGAGTAGAATAATCATGGCTGACAGTAATACATGCAAATGTAAAAAAAAAACTGAATGCAAGAACAGCTGTTACTTCTTGCCCAGCTGGTTAATGAAAACAAGGATATAATCAAAGGAAAATTAGGAGTTGAGGTAACCTCCAAAACCAAAGGTGATACCTTTTTAAAAGGTTATTATCATCAAATGTTTCTAAAATGTTTACGTTCAGAGGCAGATTGCCAGCAACAGCCATTTTAGGATAGTTTGTGGCTTGGTCTTAGTGACTTAGGAGTCCTCTTCACTACTACTATTGTTTCACAGATTTAGGAGCTAGTTTTTGTGCTAAAACGTTTATTTGAGTCCTACATTTAGGACTGACACACCCATTATTTTTAAGATTTTCTCCTAAATCTGCGAGTTATGAGCTACTTTTAGCCTTAAGATGTTTTGTGAATACGGGCCAAGATCAATATCCCATGAGTTGAATTGCCTTGATGCTATACTCTGTTTAAAAAGGTTTTTGAGCAGTGTATATATATCAGCGGTCGCGTTAACCAAAAATTGTCATTTGAAGATTTTTTTTAGCAGTGACGGAAAAGGGAAGGCCGTCCGTCACTTTTACAGATTACCCTGAGAGTGAGCTATTGTAATTTATAACTGTAATTCTCACCCCTGTCCAGTTGGTTCAACAGCCATTTTAGGATAGTTTGTGGCTTGGTCTTAGTGACTTAGGAGTCCTCTTCACTACTACTATTGTTTCACAGATTTAGGAGCTAGTTTTTGTGCTAAAACGTTTATTTGAGTCCTACATTTAGGACTGACACACCCATTATTTTTAAGATTTTCTCCTAAATCTGCGAGTTATGAGCTACTTTTAGCCTTAAGATGTTTTGTGAATACGGGCCAAGATCAATATCCCATGAGTTGAATTGCCTTGATGCTATACTCTGTTTAAAAAGGTTTTTGAGCAGTGTATATATATCAGCGGTCGCGTTAACCAAAAATTGTCATTTGAAGATTTTTTTTAGCAGTGACGGAAAAGGGAAGGCCGTCCGTCACTTTTACAGATTACCCTGAGGGTGAGCTATTGTAATTTATAACTGTAATTCTCACCCCTGTCCAGTTGGTCTGAGGTGTCTACAACAATCTATCATGCCACATTAAAGAGCGCTAAAATGGCAATTGTTGCTTGAATTTCCTAATAAAATGGACAGAATTTGAAATCTGAGACTTTGATTCATACCAAAAGTAACAACGCACAAAGCTTAGCCAATTGCAATTTATTGGATGGGAGGCACACTATATGTACTGTTCATTCATCAGCTGAAAACAGAATCGATTAGGATTTAAGAATCGATATTGGTTCATAAAAATGAGAATCTATTTAAATTGAGAAATCGATTTGTTTTTGTTTTACCCAGCCCTAGCATATTTTTTTGGTTTTAATGGCCTTGGTGTGGTGTTGAACATAAGAAGTGACGCGCAGTCTCTGTTAATCTGTTCCCATCATAAATAAATAAATGCATAAGCCTATATGCTCGTCCTGTAGGTTCATTATTAAAAATGAAAATGTGTACAAAATTAAAAGCAATTAAATGTGTCATTATAATTAAAATATTATAATTAAAATGACAGTTAATAATAGATTGACAGAATTTTTACGACCCTGTCCAATGTTAAAGTCTAATGCAACCTCTGATTTATATATATAAATTTCCATCTGTGCACCAGTAGTGCTTTGTAAAAGGAAAAGAAAAACCTAATCTGTCAAAATAGTCATCAAAATATTGGGATATTGGGTCCTTAGAGCCAAAGAGCAGTGGCATCTGAGAATTTTTCTGTGAAAACATTTACTTGTATATATATATATATATTATCAGTTGACCACAATTATATATGAATATTAAAAGGTAAGATCAGATGTTTTATCAGCTATTATTTTTACATTTAAATGCATAAGGCAAAAGGCCATGTGACAGAAAAGAAACTGTGTGGGGGTTCAGAGTTTTCCTCTTGAATCATTTTTATATTTTGCTTAAACTCTACAAAAAAACAAAAAAGCAAACAAAAAAAACATTACATTGTACAAAAGCTCTCATCATGAGCAGAAAACAAAGTTAACTAGTAATTTCAAAGTTTGCTGTCTTTCCTTGCCATTTGCAAATCATTTTCCCAATTATGACAATTGTTAATTTTAAAACGCTCTGCAGTGTTTTAGCAAAAGTATCAATGTATTTTGCCGCTTGCCATGTTTTCTGCTACTGTAATAACCACGTAATCTGCAGCTCTTAATAGCATTTTAGCATCAAAGATGGGAAGGGCTTGAATGAAGCATGTTTGGCTCTAAATAAGAATATTAATTAAATAAAAACGCTCTTAAGCTCTAAGATCACTCGTTATCGAGAAACGCAGCCCTGATCGTTTGTTGTGTGAACCGCTCCGTTGCTTTGACATGCTCACTTTGTGTAAATGGTAAAATCGTGCCTCTGTTGTCTTGCAGTCTGGTTGGAACCAAGCCGGGGTCTGGACTCGGACCATTTCAGTGTGCCTGGAGTGTTTTTTTTTTTGTATGTACTGCAAATGTATGTGTACAAGTTTGATGCTGCACACATATCAACACACATTAACTTTTTGAATAGCATTTTATTAAAATATTAATTATATCAAACAGCAATTTTATTTTTCATGAACCAAAAAGTCTGAGCACACCTTAATGCAAGGAAAGTTCATTAAAAAAATAAACATTTTGAACAATCATGTCCTTCTAAACACCCCTGTGTTATTAAAGCTGTGCAGTACAGAGATTTAATGTTTATTATATTTACTATAGAGTTTATTGTTGCTAAGCTCCTTTACTTCATTTCATACATAATCATAGTAATACACAACCTCTTGTTGTCTTATATTCTCAATAACAAAAGAGCAATTTCCATAGAATAAATATTCTAAACATCTCAAAAATATTCTCCCTTATATATATATATGTGTGTGTGTGTGTGTGTGTGTGTGTGTGTGTGTG
>NW_015506839.1:78662-85170 GCF_001515645.1 Sinocyclocheilus grahami | reverse complement strand
TATATATATATATATATATATATATATATATATTTGTGTGTGTATTTGTCACTAACTTTCCAAAACACAGAAAGCATAGGATCTTTAGACTTGAGAAAATATTCACTCAGATATTCCCATTTTTTTCTTGAAAATCAGTCTCATAACTTGTTGCCGTATTGTTGTCAGATTTAGTCCATAAATAAGTGGATTTAAAATGGGTGGTATTAGAATGAATTCCAGAGCCATGAAATTACGCAGACTTTGAGGCACATCCCTTGAACCATAACGAGTGAACATTACATCAAACATAAATGCAGTTGTCACATTGATCAGTGCAAGCAGATGTGGTACACATGTTTGTATGAATTTGTTTCTGCCCTCTATTGACTTCCTGCACTTTCTAAGTAAGTAAATGTATGAGCAAAATACTAATACTGCATGTCCAAAATATATAATAATGATTAAAAACCCAATCACATTGTTTACTGTTGTAGAAAAACAGGAAAGTTTAACAATTGACCAATTTTCACAATATAGCTTTTCAATACTAGAGCCACATAAGGTTAGTCTTGATGTTAATGTAATCAGAAGAGACATGCAAAAAAATGGAGAAATCCAGCAGAAAAGAATACATTCAAGAACCCTCTGACTGGTCATTACTGAATGATACTCCAGTGGCCTACATATTGCCACATACCTGTCATATGCCATCACTGTTAATGTTGAAAAGTCACATAGAAGAGATGAATAAATGATAAATATCTGAACCAAACATCCAGCATACGAAATCACATGATCATGGGCTAACAAATCATACATGAATTTAGGGTAGAATCCAGAAGTTCCATAAAGTCCATTTACACAGAGACTACATATAAACAGATACATTGGCTCATGAAGCTTCTTATGGCAGATTATAGTGAAAATTACAGTTACATTACACAAGACAATCAGAGGATAATACAGTGCGGTTAAAGACAACAAGAAATATCTGTTTTCCATTGTTTCATTCAGACCAGAGAGTGTAAATACTAAGACCCTGGACTCATTCTTCAATGGTGGCTGCATCTTGAATTTATGTAATTATTTTAAGCTTTCTTTTTTTTTTTTAAATAGAAAAATTATTGGAAAACCATAAAGTTGTATAAATTTGTCACAGTGTATAGGAAGTCTGTAGATGAAAAAAAACACCAACAACAAAGCAAACATGAAATCCTCTAACAGTACCATAACTTTTTTTTTCAATTACAGAACAACTGAAATCTTACCATGTTCTCTGTCTGAATGCTTCCCATAGTGTTTTGCAAAAGTTTGATTTGGTTTGCTATATATAGACACTGATCTCATGTTAATTGCCTTGATAACAAACAGTTTTAACAAGCTCTCTAAAGGTTACTAATGGTTACTCTCCTCTTAATATTTCTTCCAAAATATTAGGTCCCAAACTACATGAATATGTCATATGTGGCATAATTATGAACAAAATTATTACATTTTATTTTGTATTGTTAGCTTTCGTGCCAAAGCCTTTTACAATATAGCACAAAAATTAAGTCACTAGCAAATATAAGAGCAGACAGAAGAGAACATTGAAGACTTGCTATGATAAGCCTTATAGCCATGGTGCTTACCACTATAGATAAAACACAACTTAAACTTAAACTCAAACTTGTGTGAGTCTACAAGCTGAAACAGTATTACTTTTGCTGGATAACAAAGTTTACAATGATGCTAGAGATTGGCCTCATTTATCTGAATGCTTCTGTGCAATAATATTTTGGTATTATTTTTTGCATTTGTTTATTTAATGTTGACAGAACACAAGTGTCATGTTACAATGTGATGTCATGAGTGTATTTTACATAAAACAAGTTTCTACCACATTCACATTTATTTACATATACATTTTTGCATAAGATAAGCAGCTAATAGTTCTAAAGTAGATAGATCTAGACATATGCCATTATCAAATTTTCATACAGTGGTTACTTAGATTTTATTGTATTGCATTGTATTACAGAACAGTTTGAAACCTACAGGAAAATTACATTTGTTCTTAATAAGTTTTAATTATATTTTTGAATATCATATTGGACTTTTGGTAACACTTCATGGTAACACTTTAGTATAGAGACCAATGCTCACTATTAACAAGTTGCTTATTAGCATGTCTATAATTAACATATCGGCTGTTTATCAGTGCTTATAAAGCAACTTTTCTGCATGACCATATTCTACATCCCTAATCCTACCCAATACCTAAACTTAACAACTACTGGTTACAATGTATTTTAAGGTGTCCTTGTTACAGTGTAATTATACATTTATTAAGTACCGAGTAATATTAATTAACTACATGTACTTACTATATGGTTAGGGTTAGGATTAGGGTTTGGTTTAGGGTTACTTGCATGTAATTATGTATAATTTATTGTTATTACAATAGTAAGTACATGTAACATGTCACAAGGACAACTTAAAATAAAGCGTTACCCAACTACCTTACTTACTTTAGATAGCCATCTTAAACAGGATGTGATGTGTCAATGAGCAGGGAAGAAAGACATTTTTTTTTACCTGCACAGCAACTATCTTTCACTTCACTGTTTTGTCTTATTTTTTTTCATGTATTTATGCCTTTGTTACAATAAACACAAGTCTTGATCAAACAGGCTTTGGAGCAGCGTCAATTTTACTTTCCCACATGGAAGTGGCTACATATCAAAAGGAAGCCGCTAACGTCTAACGTGTCTGACATCTGACCCTATGGTTTAGTTAAAAAGCATAGATTATCTTATTTATGATTTGGTCTCGTCGGTAGTGGCAACATTTTGAATGTAGTGTGCTAGTGTTCATGTTGCTAAAACGGTGGCCAATTGGCATCACATGATATTTAGCTACCTTCAAATGTGTGGCAGAATCGATATAGAAGCAGCTTCATTGATGCATACACCATCAGGAGCTCATGATTTTATATCATTTGATTTAATGTTTATAAAACATTTATCACTGAAATGCTGGGAACAAACAAACACACTTGCACAACTTTGTTTTTTCTGCATACCAGAAAATTATTATTGTTATTATTATTATTATTATTATATTATGGCAACCAGCTTTCGGAAATAGAAAGCAACTGACTTGTTTGTCATGTGTCGCATTTGTTGTTTCAAGTTTGTTTTGGGTTTTACGATTGCTCTGGACTTTGTTGTTGAAAACCAACAAAAGTCAAATCAGCCAAATGGACATGCTGTTTATTGTTCTATTGTGGGCTTTATTCCTCCTTTCTGTGTTTGAATATGTCACCTGCTGAACAACTGGTGAGGATCCAGTATGACAGAGTTTTTCATTGAGTGGCATAGGCCTCACAACATTCGTCATCCTGTAGATCTATGTTTGCCGCAAGGAATTTCTAACAGATGGAATGAATGAATGAATGAATGAATGAATGAATGATGCATTTATATATTGCTTTATTGTGTATTTTTGTACACCCAAAGCGCTTTACAATCATGTGGGGGGGGGGGCCAGCTACAGGTGGAGAGGAGAGAAAGTCATAGAGCCAATCAAGTGGTTGGGGATTATTAGGAGGCCATGATTGACAAAGGCCAGGGGGGCAGTATTGTCCAGGACACTGGGGTTACACCCCTACTCTTTATGAGAAGTGCCATGGGATTTTTAATGACCACAGAGATTCAGGACCTCAGTTTAACGTCTCATCCAAAAGACGGTGCACTCTACTGGGGTGTTAGGACCCACGCAGACCACAGGGTGAGCACCCCCTGCTGGCCTCACTAACATCCTCGCGAGCTGCGACTCAGTATTCTAAAGCGTCTCCTCGCTCCTTTCCCAAGTGAAAAATTGACAGAACAGCTGACCAAAACAAGAAGTAAGCGGTGTCTTTTTTTGCCATGTTTGTTTTCTGCCTTTTGAACAGTGTTTGTTTTCCCAGTTTTCCTCCGCGGCAATGGAAGCGGCTGCTTGGTTCACCGCCCTAGCTCGTTTGGATCTCCCCTTCGTTGAGTATTCCTGGGAGTTCTGCAGGCTTGCCGCGTCTACAGCGTTAGATGATGCCACGCTAAACTCGCTGTTCTGGCACGGGGCCAATTACCATCACCCCGTGGACCTCCCAGACACCACGGGACTAAACTGGAGGAAAGGAATCCTCCGGTGTCTGGAGAGCGTCCGGCCCCGAGCTAAAACCAGCCCACCAGCCACGGCATCTTCAAGCCCGCCACCCACCGCTGTCTGAAGCTCGCTGGCCATTCCTCAGTCAAGCCCGCCGGCCGCTACGAAGTCAAGCCCGCCAACCACGGCTCTCTCCAGCCTGCCGGCCGCTCCGATGTCAAGCCCTCCGGCTGCGGCTCACACAAGCCCGCCGGCCATTCAGCACTCAAGCCTGCCGGCCGCTCCGATGCCAAGCCCACCTGGCTGCGGCTCCCCAGAGCCCGCTCCTCGAAAGTGCCCTCCAGAGCACACTCAAGTGCCACCTCCTCCAGAGCGCCCCCCAGAATTCCTAATTTTCCCCAATACATTTTTTTGAGAGGGGGGGCATATGCCCGTGGCCTTGGTGGCCGAGCCGGCTAAGGTCACGGAGGATCCACCATGGCCTCCTGAGTTCCCTGATCTGCCATGGCCTCCCAAGTCCCCTGCTCTGCCATGGCCTCACGAGCTCCCTGCTCCGCCATGGCCTCCCGAGCTCCCTGATCCGCCCTGGAGGCCTCCCGTGTCTCCGTCCTGTACCAGCCTCTAGGGCACCCACCCCCCCGCCCGGTGGATATGTTACGGCGCGGGACGCGCCTACCGGAAGGGGGAAGTAATGTCAGTGTCGTGGACTTGTTTCCTTGTTTTACCCCTGTCTTAGTTCCTGTTTTCCTTATTTGATCTTTCCTTTTCCTGTCCTCATTGTGTGAATTCGTTTCCCGCTCTGTTTGATTATTTAGTTAATTTGCTCCCAGGTGTGTCCCATTGGTGTATGTGTATTTATAGTGTGTTCTGCCCCTTGTTTCCCGTCGGCTGTTAAATGTCATCCCAGAGTTCCTGTGTGTGTAAACCTTTGCTTGCTGTATTAAAGACTCAATCGAAGTATTCTCCTGCATCTCCTCATTCCTTTCCCCAGTGAAATGTAACACATAGAAATTCGGATATTGGTGTGTGCTCTTTTTTTTGTGATCAACATTTTTATTCAGATTTAGTTTCACATCAGAAACATATATCACAATGTGAATAACAGTTCCAGAGAACTATGTACAAACAGATGCCATGAAGCTGTCCACTTGTACCAGAGGAAGAAAAATAAAATAAATAAAATTCAGATATAGATATAGCAGTAATGTCAACTTTCCAGCCTATCTAGCAACATCACGGCAATATTTGCCCAACTCCGAATAGTGTTGTCTTTTGCGCCGTTGAGCCTGGCAGTGGTACCTTCCAGCAAGGCAATATCTCTGAAGTATGATAGCCAGGTAGAAGTTGTGGGAATGGATGGTTCTATCCATAACTTCAAAATAGTCTTTTTGGCAGCAGTACTTGCAGCTGATAAGGTTCTTTTTTGATGAACATTCAGCTGGAGAATGGAATCGTCTAACAATAGAAAAAGCAGGGGATCTCGAGGTATATCCAAGTGCAGGAAATCCGAAAGAACAGAACATTCAAATTTCCAAAAAGGAACCAACACTGGGCATTCCCCAAAACATATGCAAGTAAGAACCAACTGTAGATTTATTACATAAATGACAGTAAGGATCAGATCTAGCTTTCATCTTGTATAGTATACTGGGAGTGATATGGGCCCTGTTGATACATTTATAATGAATCATCTGATGAGCAAGATTCTTAGAAGCAGTGAAACATCTGATCCATACCACGTCCCAATCAGGTTGAGCAAGACCTTCCCTTTCCCAGGAGTAGATAGCTGGAATATAAGTATATTGCAGTACAAGGACTGAGTTATAAATCTTAGAAACTAAACCACTAGAAGGAGTATTAATGTCCAACCACTCCCACAAAGGGTATGGGAGCACATTGGTGGTCCAAGGAATGCCGTAGGCCTTTAAAGCTGACCTCAGTCTTAAATATAAAAAGAAAGAAAATCCAGGTAAAGAAAACTCTGCACTTAAGTCCTGAAATGATTTGAGGCCCTTATCACAATAAATGTCATTCAATGTATGAACACCAGCATCAGACCAGGCTTTAAAAACAAAAGGTTTATTACCCGTGCATAAACTATTATTATGCCATAACGGAGTTGTCTTAGTATATAGAAAAGGGCCACCCATAATTTTTTCCACCTTTTTCCATGCATCAAGTGAATATTCGATAATTGGTCCATATGTTTTCTTTAAGGATTTTGAAATACCTGAACAGGGGAGATCTTGTAAACGAAGAGGATGAATAATATTCGCCTCCAGAACTCGCCATGGAACCGAAGAATCTGGATTAGCCCAGGTTTTGATTGCCCTTATTTGAAAAGCTAAATTGTATAATTCAAAATTAGGAAATGACAGACCTCCATCTAATTTCTTAC
>NW_015506839.1:74546-78652 GCF_001515645.1 Sinocyclocheilus grahami | reverse complement strand
GTTGTCTTTTGCGCCGTTGAGCCTGGCAGTGGTACCTTCCAGCAAGGCAATGTCTCTGAAGTATGATAGCCAGGTAGAAGTTGTGGGAATGGATGGTTCTATCCATAACTTCAAAATAGTCTTTTTGGCAGCAGTACTTGCAGCTGATAAGGTTCTTTTTTGATGAACATTCAGCTGGAGAATGGAATCGTCTAACAATAGAAAAAGCAGGGGATCTCGAGGTATATCCAAGTGCAGGAAATCCGAAAGAACAGAACATACAAATTTCCAAAAAGGAACCAACACTGGGCATTCCCAAAACATATGCAAGTAAGAACCAACTGTAGATTTATTACATAAATGACAGTAAGGATCAGATCTAGCTTTCATCTTGTATAGTATGCTGGGAGTGATATAGGCCCTGTTGATACATTTATAATGAATCATCTGATGAGCAAGATTCTCAGAAGCAGTGAAACATCTGATCCATACCACGTCCCAATCAGGTTGAGCAAGACCTTCCCTTTCCCAGGAGTAGATAGCTGGAATATAAGTATATTGCAGTAAAAGGACTGAGTTATAAATCTTAGAAACTAAACCACTAGAAGGAGTATTAATGTCCAACCACTCCCACAAAGGGTATGGGAGCACATTGGTGGTCCAAGGAATGCCGTAGGCCTTTAAAGCTGACCTCAGTCTTAAATATAAAAAGAAAGAAAATCCAGGTAAAGAAAACTCTGCACTTAAGTCCTGAAATGATTTGAGGCCCTTATCACAATAAATGTCATTCAATGTATGAACACCAGCATCAGACCAGGCTTTAAAAACAAAAGGTTTATTACCCGTGCATAAACTATTATTATGCCATAACGGAGTTGTCTTAGTATATAGAAAAGGGCCACCCATAATTTTTTCCACCTTTTTCCATGCATCAAGTGAATATTCGATAATTGGTCCATATGTTTTCTTTAAGGATTTTGAAATACCTGAACAGGGGAGATCTTGTAAACGAAGAGGATGAATAATATTCGCCTCCAGAACTCGCCATGGAACCGAAGAATCTGGATTAGCCCAGGTTTTGATTGCCCTTATTTGAAAAGCTAAATTGTATAATTCAAAATTAGGAAATGACAGACCTCCATCTAATTTCTTACGCTGCATCGTCTTAAGTCGGATTCTGGGTTTTTTCTTCATCCATATATATCTAGAAATAGCTGTATTAAGCTCCTTGAAATAACCTTCAGGCAGTGGAAAAGGCAACATAGAGAATATAAAATTAACCCTGGGGAACACATTCATTTTAATTGTAGATATTCTTCAGTGAAAAGCTAAACGTAGGGGAGACCACCTGTCTAAGTCCTCCTTGATTTTATTCAGGAGAGTTTAATTACATATTAATATAGTAATATAGTAACACCCGAATATGTGAACTGTTTGACTATGGGGATCAGAGGAGGTAAACCATTAGATTCTTGTCTAGCTGCCTTATTCAGCGGCATTAAAGCTGATTTATTCCAATTCATTTTGTAACCTGAAAGACTGCCAAATATGTTGAAAAGATTCAAGCACTCAGGAACGGACACAGAAATATTGGAAACAGAGCAGGATATCGTCAGCATAGAGGGAGATTTTATGTGAGGTATTTACGCAGATAATAGGTTGTATAGTTAATGTTTGCCGTACTGATTGTGCTAATGGTTCCACTGATAAAGTAAAGAGCAAGGGCGATAACGGGCAGCCTTGGCGGGTGCCCCGGCCCAGGGCAAAAGAGGAAGATGCTAAAGAGCCTGTAAGAACCCGTGCTGAACAGCCCCTGTACAGTGTTTTAACCATTTTGATAAATCCCTGTCCAGGCCCTACATGATCGAGAACTGCCCAAAGAAAACTCTACTCAATCCTATCAAAGGCCTTCTCCGCGTCCAATGAAATGACCGCGGAGGAAGCCGGATAGGAACTGGAACTATGAATAATATGTATAAGTCGCCTAATGTTATCAGAGGCAAATCGATCTTTGAGAAAACCGGACTGGTCATAGTTTATGACTTTGTCTATGCATTTATTCAGTCTGTGGGCTAACGTTTTAATGAAAAGTTTAGCATCAAGTAAGGAATTATGCACAGTATTGAAGTCGCCTCCTATGACAAGATGATAGTCATTCAAACTTAGTAACATGCGGATGAGCTGTTGATAGAACAGTTAAACTGAAACAAAAGCACATTTAATATTAGACCAAGTACCAAGTATGTAAGTAATGCGACCATCTGCATCACTTCTAGAGCAGTGTATGGAAAAAGGAAGATGCCGGGCCATCAATATTAAAACCCCTTTAGATTTCTTATCAGAAGAAGAAAAATAAACTAATTGGTAATATCTATTTTGAAAACGGTGTATATCACATGCTTTCAAATGAGATTCCTGTATTAGTGCAAAGGAAATCCGTTTAGATCTTAAATAATCCAAACATTTGGTTCTCTTAATCACGCCATTTAAGCCGTTGACGTTCCAAGACATTACATTAAGATCCATAATTCAGATTACTGTACATTTTACTTAATAAGAAACAAAAAATAGTGGACTTACATGAATAGTTAATGGCATCTGGAACTATAAGGGAACAACAACAGTAACGAAAAGAGAGGCAGTAAGCGGAGAGTGAGAACAAACTCTCCTACCTGCCATCACAACAACCTCATCTGGATACGTGGCCAACATAACAGGGGGTCACCCAAGTACCAAGGCCGACTCGGTATCATAGTCCACTAAAGTAGATCTCAGCTTAGTCGCGATATCAGTCTATAAATCTCCTCCTAGAAACTACAAGCTGGCATCAGTTAACATTCCCACTGGCGTGCTGTCACATACAGGCGGAGGCGTAGTAAGTGCCTGTTGCTGGTTAGCATACGCTTCAACTTCAGTCGGCGTTTGGAGATGAGAGGTTGATCCGCGATGCGTCACCTTGATCGTGGCGGGATAGATCATGAAGGAGGAGATCCCGATTTGCGTGAGTCTTTTCCTAGACTGATTCATCTCGTGTCTTTTCATGGCAGTTTGATTACTGTAGTCGGGAAAGAAGAGAAGCGAGTTGCCCATGTGCAGTATTTGTCCCGCGGCTCGTGCTCCCTTAAGGATGGCGTTTCTGTCCTGGAAGCGAAGCAATTTGAAGATTAGAGTTCGAGGGCCTTTTCTGTTGCTGTCACCAGTGTAGATGCGATGCGCCCTGTCCATCTCGATCGATCTGTTTTTAAGTGACGGGATCCACAGGGGTAACTGAGTTTGCATGAATCCTAGAGGATCGCTGCCCTCTTCCCCTTCTGCTAGACCGACGAGACGAATATTACACTGGCGACTTTTGTCTTCCAGTCTCGCCATTTTATCTTGAAGTGTATCTACGGTTAGCTTAACCTCGGCCGAGTCTTGCTTAACTTTCCGAACAGCTGTCTGGATGTTGTCAAAATTATTACTAATCAGTCTCATCTCTTTCTCCAGAATTCCAATTCTTTCGGCGATCGGTTGAAATTCCTCCTTAAAAATTTCCAGAACGACGCCAAACTGTAGCTTTAACTCGTCAGCCACCATGGCACGCAGCGCTTCATTAGCAGGCTCTTTCTGCCGTTTTTTTCTCTGGAGAGGATGGCAAAAGCTGTCGTTTAGCCATCGCAGAAAAGTAAACAAGTTCAGAGAACAAATATAAGAACGTTGCGCCGAGACTATAATTTAACCGAATGGTTCAACGACACCGGGTCTGGGAACTTTAGACTCAAGAGGCCATCTCTGTCAGCGGGTCACGTGATCTCCCGGCGTGTGCTCTTTTACATGGTAATGATATTAATTAGGGGGCGTTTACAAGGTGGAGATCTGACACCAGTCAGCTGCGCACAATTTCAAAATCATTTGCGATTTATAAATGTCACATCTGGAAGAGAGGCGTACACACGTGCTTTTGTGCGCACGTTCGTTTTCTCTGAATCGCACTTACGCACTTTTGAGAAATTATCTTAGAACAAATTTAGGGCGGTTTATACGTTGCTGCCGTGTGTTTTGAGTTTGAGCTCCGTCAAGTTAATTCTTTGTCATCTAATTTTTTTATCTTAAAATCAATTTTATACACCATCCTTTTCAGTTCTATA
>NW_015506839.1:65675-74076 GCF_001515645.1 Sinocyclocheilus grahami | reverse complement strand
GATGGAGTTTTGGTTCCTTGCCGCTGTCGCCTCTGGCTTGCTTAGTTGGGGACACTTCATTTCCAGCGATATCGTTGACATGATTGCAAAGATATTATTTAAACTGAGCTGGATGTTGACATCACTGAATTCAATGATGAATCTTTAACTGAAAAATTAGTGTTTACTATTGTTATTTTGCATTATTGATGCACTATTTTCCTAATTAATGCTGTTCAGTTGCTTTGACACAATCTGTATTGTTAAAAGCGCTATATAAATAAAGGTGACTTGACTTGACTTATACGCAACATTTGATAATGCCACAGAAGATGCAAACCACTCATTAGCAAGAAGAATAGGAGATGAGCCTCAAATATTCTGGGACAAAGTTTTATGGACTGATGAGACAAAGATTAACCTTTACCAAAGTGATGGAAAGGCTAAAGTTTGGAGAAAAAATTATCTACTCATGATCCCAAACATACAAGCTCATCTGAAACACAGTGGATGTAATGTCATGGTTTGGGCTTGCATCGCTTCTGGGACGGGCTAATAAATCTTAATTGATGATGTAACACATGATGGCAGCAGCAAAATGAACTCTAGAAGTCTACAGAAACATTTTGCCTACCAATTTACAGAAATATGCAGCCAAACTGATTGGGAGATCCTTCATCATGCAGCAATATAATGACCCAAAACATAGTGCCAAAGCAACAAAGGAGTTCATCAGGGGCAAGAAGTGGAAGGTTTTAGACTGGCCAAGTCAATCTCCAGACTTAAACCCTATAGATATTAAGTCTTATTCACTTTAATCTAGTTTAAGTCAATCTGTTCCAATACTTTTGGTCACATGAGCAATAGGTTGGATCAAACAAAAGATGCTATCTTCTAAGTTGTGTTTATCAAATCCAGATGTGAATACCTGTAAATGAAAGCTGAACTGTTGATCTCTTTTCTCATATTCATCGTTTGATGTCAACCCAAATGCTTTCAGTCTACAGCAAAAATAAAGGAATTGACCTCACTGTTCCAATACTTTTGGAGGAGATATATATATATATATAGAGAGAGAGAGAGAGAGAGAGAGAGAGAGAGTCACACAACACTGTTGTTAGGGAGACGAAGGCACGACGAAGACAAAAAAAAATCCTTTTAATTGTAATCCACAATATGAAGAGAGTCTAACACACAGGGTAACATTCACAATACCGGAAGAAGGAAGACAGGACAGACTACACTTTAAATACTGGAGCAAATGCAGATAATTAACGACACACACCTGAACCAAATAAAACAATCAAACATGAAGGAAAACTATGTCACTGAGCACATGGGTAAGGAAAACATGACAAAATGTCCATGGGTGTGACAGTTCGCCCCCCCTCCCGGAAGGCGCAACCTTGTGCCACAGAGAAAAAGGGAGGGATGGAGGGAGACTTAGGAGGAGGACAAAGGAGCAGATGTGGGATGGTGACAGGGAATGACAAAGGGCTAGCAGGTAGGCAGGTAGATGGTACAAGAGGAGGTACAGGAGGAGGTTTGGGCGGAGGACAGACACCCGGGAGGAGGACGACAAAAAAAAGAGTCCAGGGAGGAGACGATGGAGGGAGGAGCCATGGAGGAAACAGGAGGAGCCAGGGAGAAGACAGGAAGGACTTGGAGGAGCCAGGCGGGACCCAGAACCAACGGCAGCGGAGCAGGTGGAGGTGGAGCCCGAATTGGAGACGGAGAGCCAATGAGCCAGGGCGACGGGGACAGAGGGCTACGGCGACCGAGGCGGGGATCTGGAAGGCCGCAGTGGAGCTGGAGCGACAGAGGACCAAGGTAGAGCCAAAGGGAAGGAGTGACCAAGGCGGAGACGGAGGGACAAGGGATCCTGGCAGAGCTGGTGGACTGACGGGCCACGGCGGAGAGGAGGGAGCTAGGAGCCATGGTGGAGCCGCTGGGTTGAAGGGCCGAGGCAGAGTCAGGGACTTAGTGACTGGAGGTGGAGATGAGGGATCCCCCAGCCACGACACCGATGGAGACTGGCAGACCCGCGGCGATCCCATTGCACAGATGGTGGGCTGAGGGTGAGCTGAGGGGCTGCCAGGAGACAGCAGTGACGGAGCTGACGCAGTGATGACAGGAGGAGGCAGGAGAGGGGGAGAGAGAGAGAGAGGGAGGGAAAGGGCTGAGGCGGAGTGCTCGACTCAGAGGCTGGAGGCAGAGACAAGGGATCCTCCAGCCATGATGCCGATAGAGACTGGCAGACCCACGGTGATCCCACCGCACAGATGGTGGGCTGAGGGTGAGCAGAGGGGCTGCCAGGAAGCAGTGGTGGCAGAGCTGAAGAAACCGGGATGACAGGAGGAGGCAGGAGAGAGAGGGTGGGTGGGAAATCCAGACAGGTAGAGGGTTCAGGGATGGTGTGCACCGCCCATACACACCACATCACGACTCCCAACACTGGGAGCGTGGCAGACAGGGGAACGACCTCCGTGGTCATTTCAGGACAGGCAGACAGTTCAGGGCAGACAGATAATTCGGGGAAGGCAGATTGTTCAGGGCAGATAGACAGTTCAGGGCAGACAGATAATTTGGGCCAGGCAGATGGTTTAGGACAGACAGTGAGTTCATAAATGGCCTCCATGGCCACAACAGGACAGGCAGTTGATGACAGAAGACTGAGTACATCAGAAAAAAAGTATATTAAATCTCCCGAGTCCTGCCTCAGCTCACTCTCAGCGTTGGTACGGGGGGGCTTCTCTCTGCGCTCTCGAGCTCCACTGTCTCATCCACCATCGCATGTTCCGTTGCCGGCTCTCGCACTAGGTCTGACATGTCAGGCTCTAGCTCCGGGGCATCCCTCGGCTCTGTCGCCCTCTCAGGCGATGGCTCATTGGTCACGGTGGGCTCAGGCATAACAGCTCCTTTGTTCTGCACTGCGGGGTGATGGTGGGCTGGGCTCTGGGTCTGGCTGTGTTCTGGATTGGGCATAGACACTCTCCAGACACCGGATGATTGCCTCCCTCCAGCAAAGTCCAGTGGTGTCTTGGAGGGCGACGGGAGGATGGGAATTTGCCCCGATCCAGAACAGTGAGTTCAGCGTCGCGTTGTCCAATGCCGTTCAAACGGCAAGCTGGCTGAACTCCACAGCATACTCCAAGAAGGGAAGATCTCGGCGGGCTAGTGAGGTAAATCGTGCGGCGAGATCCATGGGGGAAAACAAACAAAAGAAACACTTTCAAACATGACAAAACAAAACGAAGGGGAAACACACCGCTTTCTTTTCTTTGTTGGTCCGGTATTCTGTCACACAACGCTTCTGTTAGGGAGACGAAGGCACGACGAAGAATATGAACAAATCCACAATATGAAGAGTAATCCACAATATGAAGAGGGTCTAACACATAGTAACATTCACAATGCCAGATGAAGGAAGACAGGACAGACTACACTTTAAATACTGGAGCAAATGAAGATAATTAATGACACAAACCTGAACCAAATAACACAATCAAACATGAGGGAAAACTAGGTCACTGAGCACATGTGTAAGGAAAACATGACAAAACGTCCATGGGTGTGGCATATATAGGAAAACAATGTAATATTGTGAAATATTATATTTCAAACATGACAAAACAAAACGAAGGGGAAACACACCGCTTTCTTTTCTTTGTTGGTCCGGTATTCTGTCACACAACGCTTCTGTTAGGGAGACGAAGGCACGACGAAGAATATAAACAAATCCACAATATGAAGAGTAATCCACAATATGAAGAGGGTCTAACACATAGTAACATTCACAATGCCAGATGAAGGAAGACAGGACAGACTACACTTTAAATACTGGAGCAAATGAAGATAATTAATGACACAAACCTGAACCAAATAACACAATCAAACATGAGGGAAAACTAGGTCACTGAGCACACGTGTAAGGAAAACATGACAAAACGTCCATGGGTGTGGCATATATAGGAAAACAATGTAATATTGTGAAATATTATTATGATGTAAAATAAAGTTTTTCTGTTTAATATACAATAAAATCTAATTTATTCCTGTGATGAAAAATTGAATTTTCAGCATCATTACTCCAGTCTTCAGTGTCACATGATCCTTCAGAAATAATTCTAATATGCTGATTTATTATCAGTGCTGGAAACTGTTGTGCTGCTTAATATTTTTTTGAAACCTGTGGACTGATGAGACAAAGATTAACCTTTGCCAAAGTGACAGAAAGGCTAAAGTTTGGAGAAAAAGGGATCTGCTCATGATCCCAAACATACAAGCTCATCTGAAACACAGTTGAGGTAATGTCATGGCTCGGGCTTGCATCGCTTCTTCTGGGAAGGCTCATAAATCTTAATTGATGATGTAACATATGACGGCAGCAGCAAAGTGAACTCAGAAGTCTACAGAAACATGTGGTCTACCAATTTACAGAAAGATGCAACCAAACTGATTGGGAAATCCTTCATCATGCAGCAAGATAATGACCCAAAACATAGTGCCAAAGCAACAAAGGAGTTCATCAGCGGAAAGAAGTGGAAGGTTTTAGACTGGCCAAGTCAATTTCCAGACTTAAACCCTATAGAGTATGCATTTTACCTGCTAAAGAAGGGACTGTAGGGAGTAAACCCCCAAAACTAAAAGTGGCTGCGGTGAAAGCCTAGAAAAGCATCACAAAAGAAGAATGCAAAAGTTTGGTGATGCAACAGGCTTGATGCAGTTATTGCAAGCAAAGGACTTGCAACTAAATATTAAGTCTTATTCACTTTAATCTAGTTTAAATCAATCTGTTCAAATACTTTTGGTCACATGAGCAATGAGTTGGATCAAACAAAAGGTGCAATCTGCTAAGTTGTGTTTATCAGATACTTTTTTTCAGGATTCTTTGATGAATAAAAAGTTAAAAAGAAGAGCATTAATTTAAAATATAAATATTTTTTAACAATATAAACTACCGTTCAAAAGTTTGGGGTCAGTAAATGTTTATTCTTTCTTTTTTTGAAAGAAATTAAAACTTTTATTCCGCAAGGATGTGTTAAATTGATAAGAAGTGTTAGCAAAAATTTATATTGTTAGAAAATATTTATATTTTGAATAAATACTGTTCTTTTTATTCAACAAAGAATCTTTCTATTCACCAAAATGGTAAGTAAAAAAATAAATCGAAACCTTAATTCTAAATAAAGAACTTCTGTTTTAGATACTCCAGAAATAAAGTCTAACTGGTTAGTAATGTGTGAAGTTGGTGTTGCTGTTTGTGGAGAGGTCCTTTTTTTCTGAGGTCAAAGGTCTCATGTGGGGGCCCTGGAATATTTCCTTATGGGGGCCTTGGGGGCAAAAAATATAAATATCTTCAAGAAATAGACTGTATTTTAATGTTGTTTTAACCCTTTCCCCAAATAAAAACTAAGAGAGAGTTGAAGAACCTTTAAAGAACTATATAGGGGCTTACAGGTTTTACGGTAGTGGTGCTATATAGCACCTCATCGACTCCAAAGAACCGCTGAAGAGCCATACAGGGGCTTAACAGGTTCTTTATACGGGAGTGGTGCTATATAGCACCACTCCCGTATAAAGAACCTGTTAAGCCCCTGTATGGCTCTTCAGCGGTTCTTTGGAGTCGATGAGGTGCTATATAGCACCTTAACCACTCCAAAGAACCGCTGAAGAAACTTTTTTTAGAGTGTAATAATAAATCAGCATTTTAGAATGATTTCCGAAGGATCATGTGACACTTTAGATTGGTGTAATGGCTGATGGAAATTCAGCTTTGCATCATAGAATTAAATTATATTTTAAAGTGTATTAAAATAGAAACCATTATTTTATATTGTAATAACATTTTGCAAGATTACTGTTCTTTTCTGTATTTTTATCAAATAAATGCAGCCTTGATGAGCATAAGAGACTTCTTTAAAAAACATTACAAGTCTTACTGATCTCAAACTTTTGAATGGTAGGGTTAGGGAATATATATATATATATATTCTGAACATTTGTGTTAAGGCTGTGCAGTACAGAGATTTTATTGTGGCTAAGGCCCTCTACTTCACTTCATAGGTAAAATCATTGTAATCACACAACCTCCTGTGGCTTATTATCTTTGTATATTCTCAGCAACAAAATAATTAAATCTTCTAAACATCTAAAACTGATTCTTCTTTTAGACATTTTTAGTTTCACAAACATTGTGAAACACAGAAAGCCTCAGATCTTTTGAGATGAGGTGGTATTCATTCAGATATTCTGACTTGTTTCTTGAAAAACATTCTAATAACTTGTTGCCGTACTATTGTCAGATTTAGACCATAAATAAGAGGATTTAAAATCGGTGGTATGAGTAAGAATTCCAGAGCCATGAAATTACGCAGACTTTGAGGCACATTCCTTGAACCATAACGACTGTACAGTACATCAAACATAAATGCAGTTGTCACATTGATCAGTGCAAGCAGATGTGGTACACATGTTTGTATGAATTTGTGTCTGCCTTCTATTGACTTCCTGCACTTTCTGATTATGTAAATGTATGAGAAAAATATCAATACTGCATCTCCAAAGTATGTAAGAATAACAATGTACCCAAACACATTATTTACTGTTGTAGAAAAGCAAGAAAGTCTTGCAACTGCCCAAATCTCACAGTATAACTTTTCAATAGTAAAGCCACATAAGGTAAGTCTATATATTAACATAATTAGAAAAGACATGCAAATAAATGAATTCAGCCAGCAGAAAAGGATACATTTAAGAATTTTCTGATTTGTCATTACTGAATGATACTCCAGTGGCCTACATATTGCCACATACCTGTCATATGCCATTACCGTTAATGTTGAATAGTCACAAATAAGAGATGAATAAATTACAAATATCTGAATCATACATCCATCATAGGAAATTACATGATCATGGGCTAATAAATCATACATAAATTTAGGGTAGAATCCAGAAGTGCCAAAAAGTCCATTTACACACAGATTACATATAAACAGATACATTGGCTCATGAAGCTTCTTATGTAAGAGTATAGTAATAATTAAAGTTATATTACAAAAGACCATCAGGGGATAATACAGTGCAGTGAAAGATAGCAAAACATATCTGTTCTCCATTGTATCATTCAGACCAGAGAGTGTAAATACTAAGACCCTGGACTCATTCTTCAGCAGTGGCTGCATCTTGACTGATATACAGTTATGTGGATTTTGTTACTGGACAGTTATTAGAAAAATAATTAGGTATAGAAAGTTGTATTAACTTAAATTATCACAGTAGGAAGTCTGTAGATTATAAAGCACTCAGTTACAGAACAGTTGAAATCTTACCATGTTCTCTGTTTGCATGTTTCCAGTGTTTTGCAAAGGTTTGATTTGGTTTGCTATATATGGATACTGGTCTCAAGCTAATTGCCTTGATAACATACAATGAAAACAATTTTAACAAGCTCTCTAAAGACTACTTTCTTTTAAGATAAATAAATACCCACATGCAGAATTGCATGTGTTATCGCTCAGTCATATTGGACTGAAATGCTTGTACTGAAACATTTTTCATTCTACCTAAGATAAAACTATGATAGATGTTTCACAGATAGAAGTTTTGTGAAGACTGGCCACTGGTAGGAAGCCTTTTAGATGTGTTTATGATCAATCTGCATAACGGTGACTGTAAAATATGTATTTTAGGTATGGAAATTACATTTTGAGTTTTGATATTTGGGATATGGTCATTGCGCTACTTTGGGGCTTTACTTTAACGCACCGCAAATACCTGCATCCTGCCCCCACTGTCATCTTTTTTTTGAAAACTAAAATATGGTCACCCTAGCTGTTAACCCTTTCACTGGTGAGTTTAAAATAATCTAGCGGTCCCCCCAAAGAGAGTTTTTTAGGCGACAATTATTTTAGAACGTTTCCCCTTTTTGTTTCCATGGCAATGCATCATGCTTGTCATGTGACACACCGCAGCCACAATAACACTGTATGACAGATGGATCGCTTTTATTTCGTTTTTCCTTTTTTATTTAAAATATTCACAAACTTGCATACCATGTCATGAACAATCTGATATTCCGATTCACAAATATGTGTAAATTAGTGTTTGTCGTCGTTTAAAAACCTTTCTAAATGATCTTGATCGTGATCTGTAATGTGAGAAGGACGGCGCCATGTTTGTTCGCGCTGCAGTTCCGAGAGTCCTGTCAGTCGGATTTACAGCACGTGAATTCATCAATTTCTCCCGAAATATGACGTCACCGAACATTCTAAATCCCATTTGTTGGACCGTACTCCCAGGGGCACTGAAATAAAAATCACATATGTGGGACCGTACCGCTCAAAGGGTTAATTTAGTCATTAGTCCCTCTCTTGCTTTTGTATAAGTACTCCCCGTTTCTGTTCGGTCCTTGCCGGAT
>NW_015506839.1:52286-65402 GCF_001515645.1 Sinocyclocheilus grahami | reverse complement strand
AAATAAATGCAGCCTTGGTGAGCATAAGATCTTTTTTTTTTTCTGATTCTAAACTTTTGAATGGTAGTGTTCTCATACTTTGAGGACCCAGTCATGCTTTGTACAGTACAAAGCAGGGCATCACATCAATCAGTGCCAGTCAGTGAGGTCAAGTCAAACGTTAACTTCAGTATTGACTGGCATGATGTTGCACATTCAAATATTTGATGGCATGTGACACAGATAGCTACTTTTCTTGTTGTTCTGTAATAACCGAAACTAAGTACAGAATCGCAAAAACACGGCTTTACACATATACTGTACATGAATGAGAAATAAAGCTAGACTATATCACACAAGATGAGTTTTGTCAGATTTACAAGGTGATTGACAGTTTTTTCATTCTCTCCACAGAGGCTGAGCTGCTGGATCTTATGTATGTAAACAGAGGCAGATAAACACTGGACAGCATGTCGAATGAGGAAAAATGGGTCACTTTGAGTCCAAATGAATTCTCTCTTCTTCAAGACTATGCACAATGTAAGGCTTTTATTCTGTCATTCTTCCATATTTGCCCAATGTTTGTTTATCAATCCATAAGTTATGCTTCAATTCAGTTATGCAGTGGGGCAAAAAAGTATTTAGTCAGCCACCAATTGTGCAAGTTCTCCCACTTAAAAAGGTCTGTAATTTTCATCATAGGTATACCTTAACTATGAGAGACAAAATGAGAAAAAAAATCTAGAAAATCACATTGTAGGATTTTTAAAGAATTTATTGGTAAATTCCTCGGTAAAATAAGTATTTGGTCACCTACAATCAAGCAAGATTTCTGGCTCTCACAGACTTGTAACTTCTTCTTTAAGAGGCTCCTCTGTCCTCCACTGGTTACCTGTATTAATGGCATTTGTTTGAACTTGTTATCAGTATAAAAGACATCTGTCCACAACCTCAAACAGTCACACTCCAAACTCCACCATGGCCAAGACCAAAGAGCTGTCAAAGGACACCAGAAACAAAATTGTAGACCTGCACCAGGCTGGGAAGACTGAATCTGCAATAGGTTAGCAGCTTGGTGTGAAGAAATCAACTGTGGGAGCAATTATTAGAAAATGGAAGACATACAAGATCACTGATAATCTCCCTCGATCTGGGGCTCCATGCAAGATCTCACCCCGTGGGGTCAAAATGATCACAAGATCTGTGAGCAAAAATCCCAGAACCACATGGGGGGACCTAGTGAATGACCTGCAGAGAGCTGGGACCAAAGTAACAAAGGCTACCATCAGTAACACACTGTGCCGCCAGGGACTCAAATCCTGCAGTGCCAGACGTGTCCCCCTGCTTAAGCCAGTACATGTCCAGGCCCGTCTGAAGTTTGCTAGAGAGCATTTGGATGATCCAGAAGAGGATTGTGAGAATGTCATATGGTCAGATGAAACTAAAATAGAACTTTTTGGTAAAAACTCAACTTGTCGTGTTTGGCCATACCTACTGTGAAGCATGGGGGTGGAAACATCATGTTTTGGGGCTGTTTTTCTGCAAAGGGACCAGGATGACTGATCCGTGTAAACGAAAGAATGAATGGGGCCCTGTATCGTGAGATTTTGAGTGAAAACCTCCTTCCATCAGCAAGGGCATTGAAGATGAAACGTGGCTGGGTCTTTCAGCATGACAATGATCCCAAACACACCGCCCGGGCAACGAAGGAGTGGCTTCGTAAGAAGCATTTCAAGGTCCTGGAGTGGCCTAGCCAGTCTCCAGATCTCAACCCCATAGAAAATCTTTGGAGGGAGTTGAAAATCCGTGTTGCCCGCGACAGCCCCAAGACATTACTGCTCTAGAGGAGATCTGCATGGAGGAATGGCCCAAAATACCAGCAACAGTGTGTGAAAACCTTGTGAAGACTTACAGAAAACGTTTGACCTCTGTCATTGCCAACAAAGGGTATATAACAAAGTATTGAGATGAAATTTTGTTATTGACCAAATACTTATTTTCCACCATAATTTGCAAATAAATTCTTTAAAAATCCTACAATGTGATTTTCTGGATTTTTTTTCCTCATTTTGTCTCTCATAGTTGAGGTATACGTATGATGAAAATTACAGGCCTCTCTCATCTTTTTAAGTAGGAGAACTTGCACAATTGGTGGCTGACTAAATACTTTTTCCCCCACTGTATCTATTATCAGTCATATTCTTGACAAAATATATCTTTTTAAGTGGGAGAACTTGCACAATTGGTGGCTGACTAAATACTTTTTTCCCCCACTGTATCTATTATCAGTCATATTCTTGACAAAATATTATTTTCTGTTCAATTCTGCACATTTACAAGCTGAACTAGCATGCAAAGATGAAACACTTACTGTCTCTCAATATATCCGTTTGGCAGTTATAGGGTGACTGTATGTCCTCTTTTCTAACATCTTCTAAAAAAAATGCATCTGGCCCGACCGGCCTGAATTTCTAAATCACCCAAAACCTTCTAATATTTAATATAATTTTCGCACATCAGGTAGCCACTATCAATATGCGGACTATTTTAATCACTTTGGATGCAGCTCGTGTTGGATGCAATGTTGCCAAATACGTACTTTTTGCATTGATTTTAAACTGTTGCAGAGGCAAGTGGACATGTAGAGAGGTGCAATCAGGAGATCCATCACTACGTCATTGAATATACGTATATTGAAGAATCGAGTAGGACTTTATTCCATGGACTAAGTATACCCAGAATTTTGTCACTCATTCCTCCACATTACTCACTCCCATCCATTGTTTGCTGGATTACCAACCACCCATTTTTTCCTTTGGTCAGGTGAACTATCAACAATGCTAATTGGACGATTGGATCAGGAGGAGTGATACACTGCATGTAAAGGGTCAAATCTGGTAATATCTGGCCATGGTAATCTGCCATGTAATTTCAGGTTTGCCGGATGTATGTGGAAATTACCTGAACCAAATTACATAGAACAGTACAGTATTTCCAGAAATGCCCACTTACTCCGGTGTACACCTACATATACAGGAATTCATGAAGTTTCATGGACATATACAGCGGAAACTGCTGGTTGTGAATAGGGGTGTAACAATCCATCAATATGGATCAATACATCTATGAAATGTCTGACAATACAATGTATCGATACCACGCGTAAAATATAGATATCTGTAGTATAAATAGGCACTTTTATTTTGGCACTGTCCACATTTTCACATAATGTCCGCCTATGCATTACCGCCAACGCGTGCATTCTCATTCAAACTCACGTATCAGGACTCGATATAAGGACAGCCCGAAGGCATGAGCCACAGTGCTGTCTGTGAGAAGTTTTCTGTGCATACACATCTGAAGCGCACGCGCACAGACAGCCGCTTCGACAGCGCACGAATACTGAATTAAGTTCTCTTCCAGGTTTTTTGTGCATGGATGAACAAATACAGACAAAAATACATCAAAATGCACGTTTTTGGGTAATATTTTTTGGGTAATCATCAATTAAAACTTCATCACGGCTGCAAACCGCGTCCAGGCGGTCTGTCTAGTTTATTTTTTATTTGGTTGTATTGTTTTGTGTTGGGAAAAAGTATGTTTTTTTCCGTATGGCTGAAGGCATGCATACACTTATGTGGATTATCGCTTTTGTGTTGTGGGGACTGTGGTTGCAAGTACAATGGACAGGCGGCAAGGTCGATATGGATCGGCGTCTCGGGTACACCTGCCCTGCTGTGGTGTACAGCAGAGGAGCCTTACTTGAAATGAGACACACGGTAACTCAGGGCCTCATAAAGGAAGGTGGCTTAGATTTGGCACCAGGACTCCTAGATCAAAAGTACCTTGTTTTAGTTGTTTCCTAATAAGGATCTACACGATTTTACACACTGAAGCTTAAAAGACTTTCTTGACTGTTGTCATGTAATAAGATTATTGATGTTATGTGTGACTTGATTTTTATTATTATTATTATTTTTCCAATTATTTATTTTTCTTTATTTTATATAGAACCAGCACATGAATCTCAACAATGGTGACAATCAAAAGCTTCATGCTGCAATGCATGTTGGGTACCAGCACAGGACAAAACTCATCCATGACTCCCAGCACGCATTGCGGCATGAATAAATTATGCAACTGAATTGTCCACTTATTTTCTTTAATTCTTACTATGTGCTTTTATTTTTGCTTTTGTGTTGAGTTTTAGTAGCATGTTGCGTGATGTTCAGAGTCGATCTGTTTATTAATTTTTTTGATTGTCACCGTTGTTGAGATTCATCTGTACACATCTGACAGAAAGAGCATCAGTCTGGTTAGTAATGTGAAGCTGTATTAGAAGTTGTTTAATCAGATCTTGAGAGATTTAATGTCTTTTATTTCAGTTACTTTCATCTAAGGCTGTGGCTGAAGTCAGTTGTAGTTCTTGTGTTTCTCTTTCATTCCGTGATTCTGCTTGTTAACAGCAGCTGTTCATCACTAATGCACAATCATCACTTGATTAATCACAGAATTATCTCATTAACTTCAGCACTGATTCAGTGTTACTTTAACACTCTGTAGTGTGGACACATTATAAGTATTCATTTAAAGGGGTCATATGATGCGATTTCAATTTTTCCTTTCTCTTTGGAGTGTTAAAAGCTCTTGGTGCATAAAGAAGATCTGTAAAGTTGCATAGACTAAAGTCTCAAATCCAAAGAGATATTCTTTATAAAAGTTAAGTCAACCACGCCTACCTAAAACGCATCGTTTAGACACGCCCCCACGTCTACGTCACTGTGTGGGGAGATTTGCATAACACCGCCCAAATGTTCACGCAAAGAAAGGCGGCGTAACTTTTATTCTCGCTGTAGTATTGTTGTCGCCACCACCATGTCGTGGAGACGCTGTGTGTTTCCTTGTGAAAGCAAAACTACTTTGTTTGGCCTTCCAAAAGAGGATGATATCCGCTTCGTCATGCCTAGAGCTGATCCGTACTGGTCGCTGAGGAAATACATCAACTTCGCACTGTGGATCGCCGGATCGGCTTTCACCGTGGACGAAACGAAGTTCAGCCCAGGGTCGTCACGTGTGGTTGCCGCAAACCGGCGGGAGCCTCCTTCATGGAATCCCCCGGTCGTTCCTCCCTCTAGCCCGCAGTGTGTGACACATTTTATGGAGGACTGTTTCCTGAACCTGCAGTCCTGCATGGCCTACAATGGGTCTGTGCTCAAAGGCTGTTCTATAAAGTGGGGCAGTTCCAACTTTGCAAGGACAGTCTGGAGCTTCTGACTCACAGACTGTAAGTACGTTTTTTATATTTAAAGAATTTGACACTGATGATTCAAACGCGAGTTTTAAGCAGTGTAGAGTAGCGCTTGTTGTTTGTCGTTTCTCCGATCACAAATGCAGACATGGTTTTATGTTTATGCGGTGCGATACGCAACGCAACGTGTAAAAACACAGTATAAGTCATTATAATCAGTAATTATGTCCCCACTGGATGCAACAAATGCCTGTTTTGTAATGAATTTTTTTGGTTTTGTCTCATCATGCCGGGACACGGCATCACAGTATATTAAGGGGTGTAACATTTCCATCACACGCTTGAGGTATTCAGCCAATCACAACGCACTGGATAGCTGGCCAATCGGAGCACACCTCACTTTTCAGAACGATGAGCTTTGTAAAAATCGACGTGTTTCAGAAAGGCGGGGCATAGAGGAGCAACAATAATGTACATTATGTGGAAAATAATGTGTTTTTTGAGCCTTAAACCGCATAAACACATTGCATTACACCAAATACACAACTCATATGACGTTAACCCCTTTAAAACTGAGGATTTTGTTGTGGGGTTTAAATGGTTAAAGATGTAAGATGGAAAAAAACCCAGCATGAGATGTAATTTAACAGTAATAAACTAATTATTTTACGGCCAAAAACTGTAAAAACAAAAAACAAAACAAAAAAGTTATTTACTGGCAGAACAGTTGCCAGTAAATAACTGTTTTTCTACAGTTTGCTGCCGTTAAGTCAAGGAAAAAACAGCAACAAACTGTAAAACGTAAGAGTCAGATTTAACAAATGAAAAAAGTTAATTTGACTGAAATATTTGTGAACATCCATAGAAAGAAAGTTATGCAAAGTCATGAACTGATAAGGAGAGTAAATATTGAACTGAACTGTATTAATGTGTTTTTGCACAAGAGAGATCTGATAGTTTAATGGACTCACTATGCAGCCCTGTCTTACACCAATGGTGAAGCCAAAATACTCGGTTAGACCACACCTTTCACCTTTCTGTCCTTTCACTAGGGTTGGGTATCGAGAACCGGTTCCAAATTTCCAATAATCGGGTATTCTATATGACATGTGCATTTCAATTCCGCTGAACGATTCCCGCGTTCGCATTTTAATCTGATGTTAAACTATTTAAGTGCAGGAAGGGGAATAACTTGCACACTGTTTTCGTGAAGCGCACACATCTGAAGCGCGAGCACAGAGAACAGTGGTCCCGATGCAGGTTCCCGACCCGTGTCCGTTCTCGAACTGTTCCGTGCATTTCCACAAAGGTTGTTACTTCTCTTTCACATTTATCAACCCGTATGCACAAAATAAGTCAGTATATCATCATAAACACAGCCGTTTTTTGTCTTAAGTGAACATAAACAGATGAGAAAGAAAATGCATGTGTAACAGTATTTTTAGATCTGTGTGTGTTCGGTGTTAAAGAGACAGCCGTCTAATAAACGTGTTGCCTATCATTAATGTTAATCAAAGAACAAAAGAAAATCATTAACTGACTGAATATATTTTGTAAATTTAATGAGGATTAACATATATTTTATAAGAAATATAAGAAAACTATAGTGTTTTTAAACTTTTGATTTCAATTTCTGTACCTCACATTTTTTCAGTTTTATTTATTTATGCTATTGCCAATTAATTTTAACAATCTTTAACAATTTAATGTTTGAAATTTATATTAGTCTAGTTGTTTTTTTCTGTGGTGTTTTTTTTTATAAAACCATAGACATATATATCAAATATTTGACTTAAAATTAGTTTAATGGATTTTTTTTATCTTATTGGAATCGGAATTAGGAAATGATAAGAATCGGAACCGAAATCGGAATCAATAAAATTATATTAGTCTAGTTGTTTTTTTCTGTGGTGTTTTTTTTTATAAAACCATAGACATAAATATCAAATATTTGACTTAAAATTAGTTTAATGGATTTTTTTTTTATCTTATTGGAATCGGAATTAGGAAATGATAAGAATCGGAAACCGAAATCGGAATCAATAAAGTTCAAACGATACCGAACCCTACGCTTTCAAATTTATCAACCAGTATGCACAAAATAAGTCAGTATATCATCATAAACACAGCCGTTTTTTGTCTTAAGTGAACATAAACAGATGAGAAAGAAAATGCATGTGTAACAGTATTTTTAGATCTGTGTGTGTTCGGTGTTAAAGAGACAGCCGTCTAATAAACGTGTTGCCTATCATTAATGTTAATCAAAGAACAAAAGAAAATCATTAACTGACTGAATATATTTTGTAAATTTAATGAGGATTAACATATATTTTATAAGAAATATAAGAAAACTATAGTGTTTTTAAACTTTTGATTTCAATTTCTGTACCTCACATTTTTTCAGTTTTATTTATTTATGCTATTGCCAATTAATTTTAACAATCTTTAACAATTTAATGTTTGAAATTTATATTAGTCTAGTTGTTTTTTTCTGTGGTGTTTTTTTTTATAAAACCATAGACATATATATCAAATATTTGACTTAAAATTAGTTTAATGGATTTTTTTTATCTTATTGGAATCGGAATTAGGAAATGATAAGAATCGGAACCGAAATCGGAATCAATAAAATTCAAACGATACCGAACCCTACGTTTCACACATGATTTATGTTTAAAATTCATAGATCTCAACACACTAAAAACATTTCCACCAATGTCATTCTTAATGAGAGTGAAATACAAAAGATTATGCTGGACACTGTCAAAAGCTTTAGAGAAATCAATAAAAAATACTATACATCCTTCCTTTTTGCTTTGTAATATATTTCTGAACCACTGACTGTAAAATAAAAATATTATCTATTGTAGAATAACCTGACCTATACCCTGCTTGTTCTTCATAAAACATATTATTTACTTCTACATAAGATACTAATCTCCTGTTCAAGACCTTTGTAAAAAAAACAAACACATTAAGCAATGAGATCCCCCTATAATTTCCTACATCATTTTTATCACCATTCTTGTATAGCGGACAAATCACAGCCTTACACCAAATCTCTGGAAAGAACCCCTGTATCTAATATTTAGTTGTATAAAGAGTTGTGATCATCGGAGACTCTATCGTCCGGCACGTAATGCCTGTTTTGTAATGAATTTTTTTGGTTTTGTCTCATCATGCCGGGACACGGCATCACAGTATATTAAGGGGTGTAACATTTCCATCACACGCTTGAGGTATTCAGCCAATCACAACGCACTGGATAGCTGGCCAATCGGAGCACACCTCACTTTTCAGAACGATGAGCTTTGTAAAAATCGACGTGTTTCAGAAAGGCGGGGCATAGAGGAGCAACAATAATGTACATTATGTGGAAAATAATGTGTTTTTTGAGCCTTAAACCGCATAAACACATTGCATTACACCAAATACACAACTCATATGACGTTAACCCCTTTAAAACTGAGGATTTTGTTGTGGGGTTTAAATGGTTAAAGATGTAAGATGGAAAAAAACCCAGCATGAGATGTAATTTAACAGTAATAAACTAATTATTTTACGGCCAAAAACTGTAAAAACAAAAAACAAAACAAAAAAGTTATTTACTGGCAGAACAGTTGCCAGTAAATAACTGTTTTTCTACAGTTTGCTGCCGTTAAGTCAAGGAAAAAACAGCAACAAACTGTAAAACGTAAGAGTCAGATTTAACAAATGAAAAAAGTTAATTTGACTGAAATATTTGTGAACATCCATAGAAAGAAAGTTATGCAAAGTCATGAACTGATAAGGAGAGTAAATATTGAACTGAACTGTATTAATGTGTTTTTGCACAAGAGAGATCTGATAGTTTAATGGACTCACTATGCAGCCCTGTCTTACACCAATGGTGAAGCCAAAATACTCGGTTAGACCACACCTTTCACCTTTCTGTCCTTTCACTAGGGTTGGGTATCGAGAACCGGTTCCAAATTTCCAATAATCGGGTATTCTATATGACATGTGCATTTCAATTCCGCTGAACGATTCCCGCGTTCGCATTTTAATCTGATGTTAAACTATTTAAGTGCAGGAAGGGGAATAACTTGCACACTGTTTTCGTGAAGCGCACACATCTGAAGCGCGAGCACAGAGAACAGTGGTCCCGATGCAGGTTCCCGACCCGTGTCCGTTCTCGAACTGTTCCGTGCATTTCCACAAAGGTTGTTACTTCTCTTTCAAATTTATCAACCAGTATGCACAAAATAAGTCAGTATATCATCATAAACACAGCCGTTTTTTGTCTTAAGTGAACATAAACAGATGAGAAAGAAAATGCATGTGTAACAGTATTTTTAGATCTGTGTGTGTTCGGTGTTAAAGAGACAGCCGTCTAATAAACGTGTTGCCTATCATTAATGTTAATCAAAGAACAAAAGAAAATCATTAACTGACTGAATATATTTTGTAAATTTAATGAGGATTAACATATATTTTATAAGAAATATAAGAAAACTATAGTGTTTTTAAACTTTTGATTTCAATTTCTGTACCTGACATTTGTTCAGTTTTATTTATTTATGCTATTGCCAATTAATTTTAACAATCTTTAACAATTTAATGTTTGAAATTTATATTAGTCTAGTTGTTTTTTTCTGTGGTGTTTTTTTTTATAAAACCATAGACATATATATCAAATATTTGACTTAAAATTAGTTTAATGGATTTTTTTTATCTTATTGGAATCGGAATTAGGAAATGATAAGAATCGGAAACCGAAATCGGAATCAATAAAGTTCAAACGATACCGAACCCTACGTTTCACACATGATTTATGTTTAAAATTCATAGATCTCAACACACTAAAAACATTTCCACCAATGTCATTCTTAATGAGAGTGAAATACAAAAGATTATGCTGGACACTGTCAAAAGCTTTAGAGAAATCAATAAAAAATACTATACATCCTTCCTTTTTGCTTTGTAATATATTTCTGAACCACTGACTGTAAAATAAAAATATCATCTATTGTAGAATAACCTGACCTATACCCTGCTTGTTCTTCATAAAACATATTATTTACTTCTACATAAGATACTAATCTCCTGTTCAAGACCTTTGTAAAAAAAACAAACACATTAAGCAATGAGATCCCCCTATAATTTCCTACATCATTTTTATCACCATTCTTGTATAGCGGACAAATCACAGCCTTACACCAAATCTCTGGAAAGAACCCCTGTATCTAATATTTAGTTGTATAAAGAGTTGTGATCATCGGAGACTCTATCGTCCGGCACGTCCGTGCTACGTTAGCTGAAGGTAAAGTGCACACTCACTGTTTCCCTGGTGCTCGTGTTCTCGATGTTTCTGCGCAGATACCCGCGATCCTGAAGAGAGACGAGAGCACCGGAGCGGTCGTGCTTCACGCCGGAGTTAACGACACCAAGCTGCGGCAGACGGAGACACTGAAGAGGGGATGTGCGCCCCACATCCCCCGAGATGACGATCATCGTGTCAGGACCGCTTCCCACGTATCGACGAGGACACGAAAGGTTCAGTAGGCTTTTCGCTTTAAATGAATGGTTATTGTCATGGTGTAAAGAACAGAAACTGCTCTTTGTTAATAACTGGAATCTTTTCTGGGAGCGTCCTAGGCTTTTTCGCGCTGATGGCCTGCACCCCAGCAGAGTCAGAGCGGAGCTCATGTCGGACAACATCTCCAGGACGCTACGCACCATATGAATAGTAAGTCATCTTGCTTACTGCTCTGCGCTTTGTTCCCCATTTCTGTACTTTTCTTGGATTTTTACTTCAGCAGATCAGCACAGTGCTCAGACAACACATTTTTGGTACAAACACTAAAACTAAAAACTCTTTGGGACTGGAATAATACTACAAAAAATGGGATTTTTGCCTCCCACTGCCAGCAGCTTACATTCCGGAGACGGGAAAACACAGCTGTCTACATTCAAACAGACGAGAGAGAAAATGCCTCCTGTTGAATTTACTTGCTGCATGAACTGTCACAAACTTCTACAAAGGATTGTGGTTCTTGAAACAAAGTTACTTGCTGAACTTCCAAAACAGGCAGAGCACTCAGCAGACCGTCATCATGGACCCTCTCAGCATACAGCCAGTGAGTCCCATGAATCTAGTGAATCTCAACCGTTTATTCCAAGTGTAGAGGAACAAGTCGAAACTGATCGTCACACTAATCGATGGCACAAACAGGGAGTGAGACCCAAGGGCACTAGAGACATCAGATTGTCACGAGTATCTCATATAGCTGCAATAGCATCCTCTACCCCAGATTCGGCTATGACAAGGCTTGTGAATACTGGTATTCTACCACCCCTATACATCTTGATAACAGATTTGAAGCATTAATGAATGTGGGTGTGGAATCTTCAAATGTGATTGAACATGGATCGGATCAGCCAGAAGCTAACATCGCTAACAGGTGCTCAAGGTCGAGCAAGAAGGTTTCCGGCGAACTCTTTGAAGCACTTCGAAGACTCAAAGTTCAGTCGTTCATCAGTGGACCACTCCCAGCAAGGTGAACTAACATGTTTTCACAGTTGTTTGGGCTGAAAACATGGCTACAAAGATCCTGCAATATAAAAGGAGTGACAACTTCAATATTTTCTGGGGCCATAGACAACTGTATAAACCGGATGGGCTCCCCCCAATCCAACTTGGTGCAAGAGTACTTAAAGACAATATCTACTTCTCCCTCCGTCATCCTTCAGCAGAGTGTGCCAATCCACTCAACCTGAGTAGCACACACACACCTGGTCCGAGTCGTCATGGGGTTGACACATCCCACAAGGACACTGATAACATCACGCAGCCACAACAAGCACTGCTCATGGACAACATCCCAGCTGAGCCCTGCCCACAGAGCTCATCACAGACAGACTGTAACGTATCAGAACAGCTCCAAGACTCAGCACCCAAGGAAGACTTTCTGGAAAACAGCCAGGGAAGCCAGGACAACATATCACAGCCACCGGTAACACCAGAGACACAGCCCATCTCACCAGACACATTATCTCTCTCTCCAGCATCTCCACTTCTAAGCTTCTCACAGAAAATGGAGGAACTGTGGACCAAACTCTCCCACTCCTTTGCTGCAAGCCCCCAGATATCAACTAAACAGCGGGCCCCACAACCACCAGGCCCAGCTCCTGTGAGAGCTCTCCGGCCGTTACCACAAAGCCAGGGCCCAAACCCTCCACCACCTGCTGTAGGTGAACCAAAAACAACTGATAGCAGCTCTCAGTGATATGTGTTGGGTCCCCGCTATGATAGCAGCAACATTCACAAATGTTTAAATAACAAGCGGGAACCCAGTGTGCCTGTAGCTTTCTCTATTTCTGTTTTATCACGTGATAGAAAGTATAAGGCCTTCTCGTACGTCGGACGGCTGACCCATCTGAACTGCATCAATGTTATGCGTATGACTGCATTATGCGTCAAACTAAGATTGCTGTTGAGACAAAAACAAATGCCATGAAGTTAGCATTTTTAAACATTCGCTCACTAAAAAATAAATCATTTCTGATCAGTGACTGGATTTTATGTTTTTAAACGAAACATGGCTAGAAGACAGCTGCAGTGCAACAGTCCTCAATGAAACAGCTCCTCCTAACTTTACTTTCATGAGTGTCTGCAGGACTGTAAGGAGAGATGGAGGTGTAGCTGCTCTATTTAAAGATGTATATCAATGCAAGCAAGTGTCATTTGGTCAGTACTTGTCTTTTGAATATCTAGGGATTGTGCTGAAAGGTGCTCCACGCATCCTATTTATCATTATTTACAGGCATCCAAAATACTCTCCAGCCTTTATTGAACAGTTCACAGAAATAATATCAATGATTTCCTCAGAGTTTAAACGTTTTGCTAT